>NW_026864636.1:0-165922 GCF_026571515.1 Ruditapes philippinarum
TTAGATTGACAAAGTAAAAGACTTCGATTCACTCTGGTAGCTCTTTTTTTTTAGCCTCATGTCATTAAAGACAAAACACAATGATACAACAACTTATGATGTTCTTTAATGTACCAAATGTGAGCGATTGAAGTCGGATATATTTTCAACAAATAATCAACTCTTTGTTCAAAAGTATGAAAAGAAATATTTAATAGAATAAAGACTTAGCAAATAAGGGACCATCTCGACGTATGTATCATTTCTTTTTAGCAAAACAACCAATTTGCCGACATTTTATATCTATTCAGGTGGAAAATATCAATTCAAAAGGGACACGGGATTGTAACATAAGACTGCAAACATTTGATCTTACATTTAAAACAATAGTAACTTACCCAAAACCTAATCGTTCTGTCCCTGTTTAATTAATGAACAATAACAAAGGGAATTAAGGTTTCAAAGTCCATCTAGTTTTACGTATTTTATAAATAATAACTTAAACACGCAAACCTATATTTAATCATTTATGGACGATTTGATGTTGTCAAAAGTATGATATTCTCCAGCTGAATACCTGCGTGTCGGAGAATAATGTTACAAATTATATTGAGAATAATGTACAATAGATATATCTGGTATGTAAATTACCAAAATTAGTGTTTAAATTCCCCTCTCTGATCCGAAACTGTCGCTTGTCCCATCTCTGATGCAATTTTTTAGGTATTTAGAACATATAATTGAAGTCGGTTAACGCTCAGCAATGTGGTCGACACAAGCAAGTGCACATTTAAATTTCTATGACGGTTGTCATAATAGAGACGATAACGATTGAGTAAATATTACTAGGTATTATAAATATAATGTCTTATTTAAAACAAAATTACCTAAATATTAAAGAGCCAACGGTTAGTATGGATATATAAAGTTAACAAAATTGAGGTTAAAAATGAATAACACAGATACAAAATAACTTTTCCTTTCTTGAAAACAATGATTCTATTCAATATTCTTGTTTCAATAGGAGTCCTGTTATTCGCGATACGAAATTCATACCAAATTATTGCACTCACGCATTGGTAAAGGGTTAAGGGATTTTAGTGCAATATTAGATAACTACTGTTTGTGTTTGCGTATTTTGATCTACAAGCGTTTATTTAACTGATATATGTATAAAATCTTTATTAGGATGATGTCAAATGGGTCAGTACATGTATTTCGTACATTATTTACTTATAATTTATACTTTATTTATCAATTTAAAGACATAATAAGTTGATGAAAATTAATTGAAGAGTTGATTGTATTTACATTTTTATATGAGACCTATTTCAAAATTCAATCATAAACATTTGGTGCTATTCCTAGCTTTTGTTGTATGCTGATGAAGATGACCAACATCCCCCGACACCCCAAATAAATAAATAAATGAATGAAAAAAAAAATGAAATAAAGAAAGAAAGTAAGAAAAGAAAAACTTCAATCAGGGTTAATCATGTTGTCTGAACATTACATACCCATCATGTTTCAAAAAGCTTTAATTTTTATTTCTAAGTATTTCATTCGTGTCTACATTAATAGATACTAAATAGTTACACATTGGTCAATTACCTGAAGCATTTTGGCAAATACAAGTAGTACAGTTAAAATGATTTGATATTTTTAAGAAAGTCAAAATACTACTTTTTTTACATTTTGCTACTTTTATAACGAATAATTTCATATAAATCGATACTTTTGTCATGTTAAATGCATCTAGCATGCTCTAATACCGATATTTTAGTAAAATAAAAATTCGGTTTGCCCTTTCTAAAGAAGAAAACATTTACCGGTTTATAAGGCATAATATGCATTTAAACAAAAGTCCTGAACTTTGCCCGTTTTTGCATTCGATTAAAATTTTAAACAAATTATAAGGGACTTTATTTTGCAGCCAGGGATTTTAAATATCGTTCTTTGAATTCTTGTATTTCAATCCTGCTGACAAATTAAAAGTATTTTAAGTAGTGTTAACTGATATGTCATCTCATTCTGCCCAATGTTTATGCTAAGTGTTGATGTATTCTGTGCAATAAAGGTTTCTCTTTACGAACATTAACAATTGTAGTTTAATATACGTCTTTAGAAAAATAATCTACTTTAGACGTAATTAAAAAAAAATATGGTAAGAAGCATGTTTTTGGATAGTGCGAATAGCACGGAGAAGTTCGTCAATTCAGCGTACCTACGCATTTGGTGTACAATTCTATGTGGTTTCGTTTTATGATCAGAAATTGCGTAACATCTCTTTGATATTATTTTGAGAAAGTAAGAAAAAGGTGACGTTTACTTGACGCCATTGAGGTGGTCAGAGTGTTCCGTGACGATACATAAAATAATGTTATAAAAACTGTTTTAATATTAACGATTACGATTCATCAGTTATTGTTTGTAAATATGTTTTGTCTCAAAGTCATGTACTGTTGAAGTTTATTTATTTCGGACCCGTTGTAAACATAGCATTGATCAGTGCACTTCAGAAAAGGTAAGTCATGCGTGTATGGAAAGTATTGTAATATTTATTGGTCATACATCTTATGTACAGTGAGATATTGTAGTGTAGTGGTAGCGCGCTGGTATATACAGGTGCGGGTTTGAATTCGAGCATTTCATTTTTTTAAATATTTTTTTTTCAATGAACAGGTACTCAATATATCTTTTATGATACACGTGACATAATGGCTTGCAACGACAATCATTTATTTATTGCGAGCACGCGAGTTCTGGACTGTTTGCTTGAGGTGTATGTTGTGATGTTGTTAGGAGGACGTCATCACACTTTTTGTACTTGGTGAAAACCTTGCCATTCATTCTCCGTGGTATAACCTGTTGAGGTACTCTCTTGGCAATGGAGACGAACACGCCAGTGCCAGCGCGACTTGAGTGCCAGAGAAGTTGAAGGCATTGTTTGATTGATGAATTAAATTGAATTTTAATTTATCATAATATATGCTATAGTATTCTCTTGAATAAAAAAAAACATGGACAGTTTTTATACATGTACAAAAAATGTAAATATATAAATTAGAAAATAAATAAACTGGTAATTGAATGAATAAATAATAAAATACAAAAGGCCAAACAAAAGTATTTCCCCCTTGTTTGATTTGAACTTACGACCTTCCGCATGCAAAACAATCACCACCACCACTACACTATCAGGCCAGATAATATTCATTCTCCTGTTTTCCTGGTAATGTGTTTTCGTACATGTTTTTTTTCCTGCCACCTCTATGTAGTTTTAGATTTATGATTTCCCATTCTCGATCATATTTCAATCGACAGTATATGTTTTATGGTAAAATTTATAAAACGTATGTGTTGCTTTAGAGTGAAAAATTACAATGTATATGAACTTTCCGTACAACAACTTGCATATGTAAATAGGCTCATTATGCGAAACTGGCAAAGAAGGTCATTCACATATTTATTATTTATGTTGTCTTATCTACCTAGCCTTAACTTGTTTTTAATTTACGGAACTCCACGGGATATAGTAAAAACAAAACAATTCTGCTAATCCACGGATAATTTCGAGTTAACTAGAAAGGAAAAAAAGACGTTTAAAGCTACTTTCATACACAAAACGGTTCTAAGAATGTACGTATATTTGTTTTCAGATATAATATATGCATATAAATTACATTTGCAACTTTCATAAGATAACTGTGACCTAACAGTTGTTTTGTTTCATCAGCACTCCTATTGTTATACCCGTTAACATGTAGGACAACTTAATGCAGGTAGAACTTACTATGTAAATGTCAGTTTTAAACAGGATTACCACGATATGTCTTTAATGTCTCTTTTTATTGACAAAATTTTCTATGATACGAGCAATCGATTGCAGAATAAAAAGCTATTTGTTTTACCAGCAACCGACCGATCGTCTTGCAACCAGTTCACGTGTTTGTTTACAATTTAAGTCAATATTTACAACAAAAAACACGTTACAACAGTTAAAAATACAGCAGGATAAATATTGCAAAAACTTTGCTTAGATGTGTTTCCGACGAACAAGACATGCATTAAACAGTATTTTCAAATCAAACAAGTATTTTATGAACTTTTATCTTTTGATGACATTTTATTTCAAAATCGCCCAAACTACAATGTGCTGGATATTAGCTTTAAATAAAAAAGATAAGAATTGATCATCATGACTGTGTTAATCTTTCGCACTGTGTGGAATTATTACTAAACAATCAAGAAATATAATAACTTAGTGATTGCGTGTTTTCAAATGATTAAAGCTAACTCATCTATCTTATAAAGGCTATTAAGGCGCAATATAAATATACAATTACCCAATTTATTGAAAATTATATCTTAGATGCCTATTTATTATCGCAAACTAACAAACTGTGCTATTCTCATTAACGACTATTATTTACATGTATTAAAGGAATAAAACAATAATAGAACATTTGTGACCTATCATATCTTTTAATATGTGTGTGTTTGTTTTATTTTGTTTGTTTGTTTATTTATTTGTGTGTTTCTTTTTTTTTAATTAAATTAAAGACTTAAAGATTATTTAAATCTTAAAACAGGGTCATGAGAATTTGATTATTAACAATTACATTGTATATTTGAAAGACTAATAACTATATTTAACTTAAATAATTAGATTTAAATCAATTTAACTTTTAAAAGAAGGCCGAAATGTTTTATTTCCTTTTATTTGTAAAAAAAACATTGTCACTGTAATTTGGTTTAAAAGTATTTTTTCTAGACTGACTATACATGAAAGTATTTGATTATGCTCTTGCTGCATATTGAACAGAAACCAAATTTTTCAGTATTTTTAGATTTTGAAGACATGGACGTTTTTCATTCATGATCAACAGAAATGTGTTGGTAGGGTGATGAGTACCTTGTCAACATATGATAAAACTGGCCATTGATGTTCATTGCATGAAGCTTGCTTAAGTTCTTCTGGTAAAGTGCATGTCTTGATTACAGAAGCTTAAATTTAATTTAATGTTATGAAATACATTTTTACAAAGACAAAAATCTAAAAAAACTCTACCAAACTAACTCTTTATTATATGATGCACAAAATATCTAGTTTTACTTATTTTGGTCAACTGTAAAGATTAAGGTTGTCGATCTGTGACACCATACTCGTTTTGTTTCATTTTCTTTTATAAGATAGGTCTATTTTGTCAATTTTTCCAAGACAAACTTAACCTAAATAATAAATAAGCCGGCTACCTGAATGTTAATGATTTGTTTAGCCTGTAAGTCTGTACAATAAGCATTTGGTATATTTAATAATTGATTAAGGATCAGTTGATAAAGGTCAAGATTGCTGCACTACTGAACAAAAACTAAAATATAGCCTATGGATGAACATTAGATTGTTTTTTAGTGATAATATTATTCCCAAATGCACTAAGGTATACTAAACAGAAATAGCAAACAAAGCTTTAAGTTTACATTTTAGATAATTTGTTATAGGTAATATTTTACTTTGTATTATCAAACGGTCCATGGAGGCTCTATCAAACTGCGACTGCTACATTTTCAAATGTACTGCTTTAAGGACAGTATTGCCTTGTGGTATATGTTTGTGGCATTTTTAAGAAATTGTTTTTTGTTATTTTTTTTTTACAAATTTCCACTTGGGCTATTCCAGTATTCCTATTTAAGTAAGCAGTACATCAGGTCGATAATGTTTTTTTCCAGATATTGGCAGACATTTACATAATTTCCACATGCAAACCTGTCGCAAAGCATAAGTAAAAAAAACGTCAGTAAGCCATAATCCATACGCTTTAGACGTTACGGTAATGTCAATTTTACTTCACATACAAAAACTTAATTTCATATCAAAGTACATTACTTGGTAACAGACTTCCTGAGTAAAAAATGGTTTCAATAAAAAAGATAATATGATTTTTATTTAACACGTGTGTTTTTTCATAAAGGGAAACTATGTATCAATGAATGAAAATGAAGAAAAAAATAAGCATGAAATTCACTGAAATTAAAGGTAACCAAAGGATTACTGAAAATCAATTATTATGAAACATAGTATTACACATAATTATGCACTAAAAAGAACCCATACATAAAAATTTGAATGCATATTTTTATGAACATAATTATAATGACTTTTGCTTCTTTTTACGTCACAGAACGGGCATTTTTGTTACTTTGCGACTGTAAAACGCGACCGTAATAAGTATTTTTTATACTGTTTTTGTGAAAACAGTCTTTTTGTTGTAAATTTTAATTTTTTTAAACGCATTCAAGTTTTAATTGAGAAAAATTTATATTTAAGTAAAACATAAACACCTTAATTCTTAAATATAAGATAGTTAAATATGTACCAAATCAATAACACGCAGACATTTATAAAGTGTTCCAAATAAGTAACACTTTACTGTTCAGAAGTGATTGATAAGATTTGAAGAATAACTTTTAAAACCTTACATCATCAGACCATTAGGCTTTTTATTGATGATTCACTCCACACACATTCCTCCCTAATGAAAATATTCATTGAATTGTGACCAACACATACTAACACATATCGCTATCTCCACTAATACAATAATTACCTCAAGTATTTCTTATTCAATAAACTATATTTAATAGTTCGATACACATTTCAATAAGAAACAGCTTCCTTTTTGTGACATTTTATCATAAAATCGGCATCGCAAAAATATGTGACAAATGAAAATGTGTCTGTTTTCTGTTGAAACATTTACAATTCTAGTTGTTGCTGATTTAAACGATGTAAAATTAAATGTGTTTGTTCATTATAAGATCTTCTTTTTCATCAACTGTTTTATCAGGATCGTTAAACAAAAATTTAAAATTTGTAATTTACGGCATAATTTACCGTGATTGATGCAATATTTTGAAGAAAAAATGCACTTGTATTTATTTGACATGACCAATTTAAATTGGTCAATTTTCTTAAAAATTCCTTTAAGAATATATTAAAGTACTTTAAGTACACTTTTCAGCATCAACCTGACTGGAAGTTAACGATTCATGCCCTCATACGGATGTAACAGCGAATTCACGGTCTCCGATCGGATATTATTTTCGTCTTAAGTCTTCAAAGTTTGGACCGAAAGTTTTCTTACATCGATTTCATGAATTAAAAAATTTAATCAAATTGTTGATGGGAATTTTTTTCTTCATATTTTTTGAATTTTTAGCGTTTTTATTTCAGACCTTAACAATTGTAGGGAAGGTTTTAATTTGTATGTAGGGTCGGGTGACCCGAACAAAATATTTGTTTTTAACCTAAGCTTCAGTTATCGAAAGAAATATATAGGAATTAGCTTAATCATGGCACTTTGATTCCCACGAGGATAACAGTAAAGCATGAAACAAATTCAACGTTGAATGGCGCTATAAGTTTCACGCGAGAATGTTAAATCACGCTACTTTATCAATAAAAATACAAAAGAACGATTCAAGACTTTAGTTCAAACGTAAGAAGACACTTTTTGAATAGCTCTAAGGGGGTAAAGTCGTATAATATAATACACGTATTAACTAGTAGAGAAACACACATAATTCGTTAATTAACTACTATGACGTCATTCCTTTGTTCTGATCGTATTGCATTTTTAATACAGTACACACCGTGTACATCCAGTAACGCAGGAATGTGCAAATAACGCAGGAATTGTGCAAAAGTAAGTAAACGCAGAACTGTGCAATTTAGTGGCTAAAACGAGCACCGCGATAAGTAAATAATAAAAAAAAGTGAGCGCATACGGTTGCTGAGACATTATAATTTAAACATCATCAAAAATATATCCATGAAAATGTTTATATTTCGAGATTATTCGTGAAAATGACGTCCTGACTAGCGTATTGATGTAAATTTTTAGTTTCACAGATATGTTTGAATACAATAACGGAAGTATTACTTCATGATTTTTTATTCGGTGTACCTGAGACATTTTCCAATCTATTTGTGTCATATAACACTTAATTAAGCAGATAAAACATAATTGAGACCATTCTTACGGAGTAACGCCGATTTCGTGATGAAGCACCGAAGCAACGGCGGTTTTCTCATTAAAATCAGCTAAATCTTATTTTACCAGCTTCCTTCATATTGTTATAAGACACATGTAGTTTGACAAATGTCTAAGGTATACAGAATATGAAAAAATATAGTTTAATATGTGTTAAATGTACATATATATTTGTCGAAACACAAAAGTCACCTTCAAAACGGTAAGCATCTTGTCTTTTTCACGAATGATCTAAAAATAGTAAACATATTCCAGATAAAAAATGTATTGCTGGTTAAAGTATAATGTCGTAACAGCCGTATGCGCTAACTAATTTCTTAAAATTTGATTAAGAATAAAACAGTTTGGTTCGTTTCCTTACTGTGTTATTCGAGTTGTCAATAGCGTTGCACAGTTTCGGCTTATTTTTAATTGCACATTCCTGCGTTACTGGTTATACATGGTGGTACAGGTTGGAGTTTTTTCCCGTTAAGTTTCGTGAGATAGACGCAGTAAGATATAATAAAATTTCATGTGTGACTGTAGAATGATTATTATACTGAGCGCTATAGCGCAATAGCGTAAATTCTAAGATTCAGACCTCGTAGGTCCAAGGTTTTTTTTCTTATTTATATTTTCACATTTATTAAAGCTTTGATTATCTTTTATTTCGTTTGTTTGGATATATAGTTTGATTTAATTAACCTGTCAATTGCAAACTTATTATTTGGATAATGCACACAAAATATTAATCTTTGATTAATTTTCGGTTAATTTCGTGAGATGAACGCTGTAAATGATTAAATCTAATTAGTTATACTGACCGTTATAGAGCAATTGGGTAAACATTGGTTGATAATCCTTGTCCTGCGTGTTATAAGATCGTCGATTTTCTAACATTTATGAAGTAAATATTGGTTGTGTGTGTCTGTGCGTGTGTGCGCGTGTGTGCGTGTGTGTGCGTGTGTGTGTGTGTGTGTGTGTGTGTGTGTGTGTGTGTTCTCCTTTTTTTAAATAAGTTTTGCACTTATTTTGGTAAAGTTTATATTCTTTATTATTCTATATTAATAACATGGTTTAAGAAAATAATATTTAAAATCATTCTGATTAAAAACAATGCAATTTCAATGCCGTAAAAATAACAATGAAAAATGAGACAGATAAATGATTCTAAGTTGTTTCATATCCGTGTAGACAATTTTGCAAGAACATTTTTATTATTTTTTACTTTAAAATAAAGAATAAATCTAAAGATAGTTACAAAAGGATAGGGATCGAACCACATACATGTACCTGTCATATATGAGGTAATCATTTAACAAACTTTGCTATTGCGGATGTAACAAGAACCTATACATTAAGCTTATGTGACTTTTTAAATATTAGTTATATACTCAATATTGATGCTCGTGAACTATACGGGCAGAACCGAAGTGGGATCGAATATTTAAATGAGTGACATAATGTAATTATAATTGACACGTCAATAAAATCAGACTATAATATGTTTTGCAAATATTGTGGTGAAGTATAAACTCTTTTCAAATAATATGGTTGAAGAATTTATATTTAAATTCATTCGGATTAAACTAAATGATTAACATTTCAATGCCGTAAAAACAATACAAATCGAGATAATTTTGCAATCACCCCACCATTACCATTAAAATACACTGTATTAATAATAGAAAGAGTTTTTTTAAAGTAAGGATGGAACCACAGATCTAATACATAGTAAAATAATATATAAACCCTCCTTAAAAGACATTCATCTTCACAGTCAATCATTCAAAATGTCTGAGATTTATCACAAATTTGAATTCTTTTTACTCAGGTTGGTTGTAAATCCCTGTGTAAATTGATATATATTTAATGCGAGTATGTCCGACATAGTGTGTATCTGGTATAATTTGTGTTTATCATTGTGTCCATGTTTATTATTGGTCATGATCAAAAACCAAATGTTCATGCTAAGGACATCTTATAATGCAAGAGGCTACATATGGGGTATTTGCAAGTAAGAAAAATAATTACTTAAACATTTAAATTCTTCATTTATAACACAAAAAATATATTATTTCTAATTCGTCGATAGATAACAGGATATTTAATTTTAAAAGTAGTAATTTAGATAAGATATAAGCCTCACACCGAACAATAAGTAAAAAAATTACTTCCCTTCGGCCTTACGTTCCTTATAAAATTCAATAGTCAACACATTAGACATATTTCGGTTTATATCTTATACTTATATGATAATGCGAATAATTGTGTCAATTCATAGGTTAAAGAAAAGAAAATAAATTTTATCAGAAAAACCTTCATAGCTCAAAAACTTAAATAATTTAGTGAAGACCTGTGCCGGCAGCTAAAACTCTTGTGGTAGTAGTGACTTTCTTCTGTTTATGAGATACATGCAAAACTGAAAATAGTAATCCAAATAGGATGAGCAGGACAGTTCCATAATTCTTTTAAACCCTTTTCTAAAAAGTGCATATAATGTTTTATAAAACAACCGAAGCATACAATATGACAACAAACGATATACCAACGAACAGAACAATAATACTGGTACCGGGCCTAATATAAAATACCTTTATGTAGCTTCTTTGACAATTCTCTACCAGTTTATGGTATTTTATGAATAAACATACAAACCTTATTATTGGTTGCCATATCTTTTAACACAATAGCATGGCATCAGAAGTAAAAGATATTCACAATGGATAAGGTGATTATAACTTATTTCGAGGTTATTTAATCGTTATCTCACACTGCAATAATTCTGTGACACGGGAGTTTAAAGTGACATTACATTCATTTTTATCGCTCCTTAGTTAAGTTAAATTAAATAATTGTTTCAAAATACTCATTGTTATTTTGTTGATTGACCAATACGTGATGATTAAAATGACTAGCATTAAATATAAAATACAAACTTAACTTTAAATGTTTCGAAACTTACAGAGGTATCTCATTTCAGAAATTAATTACTCCACTTTCATTAATATATCCAATTATTTCTACAAAACTTTAGTTGTCTTATTTATTGCTTTGTTTAGCAACCTGTATGTAGCTAAAAAGCCATAGGTACTAAAAGAAACAGTAATGTGTCAAGCTTACAGTCAGCATTCATCCATGGTAATAGTTATGAAACTTTGGCCTGTAAAATATTGTGAGGTGAACAAACAGCACCTGAATCTTGAGTTTTTTACTGTTTTTAAAACCTTAGAACATTTCTATTATGTTTGATTGTCTTGCAGTATTTTGGTTCATCTAGAGACGTGCAGCTTATAAAGAGTTATAAAACGTTTTTTTTTCTAAATACAGAAACGATGTATATCTTAGAAATAACTAGGAAAAATAATTTTCAGAAGAACAGCTTTACAGCCAGCTGATGTGCAATCCTAAGACATCTTAAACAATATTTTAAGGGGAGATAACTTTAAAAAAGATGCAAAAGTTACCAAGATAACCGCAATTGTTTTGGTATCGATTTCAGCAATTTGCTCTAGTAGTATAATTATAATACTAATTTTACCGAATTAAATGTGTAACATGCATGTAAAACTTACCAGTATGTAAAGTTATAAATGGAGTACGATACGACACATGTTTACAGCATAGTGGTGAGTAGGTGAGTATAGCGTTAAATTATTTGTCAGATGTTGGAAAAATATCTAATGAAATTTTGTTCAAAGATTTTAACAAAAAGGCAAATATTTAACATTATCTACTTCAATCCTTCGATCGAATTAACCTTCTACAGAAATAGTAAGTTTTAGACGTTTAATCCATTTTTAAATGCTTCAATATAGTTTTCCAAGGTATATATATATATATATATATATTTCAATAACAAAAAAAATGTGTTTTTGGTGTCTAGGATTGAAAAAAAAATCTCAGGTTGCATCATCTGAAGAATACGGTGGATGTTAATTTAAGTCACTTGTTTTTCTCGGACAAAATAAAAAATGCACGTAGCAGCTCCTTTGTGTGCAGTACCGTTGTCATGCAGCAAATACTGGTCGTTCATATAAGTTGAAAGAAAAACTTTGTAGAAGTGTTTTTCTTTTTTTCTTAACACGACATCTCTATTATAATTGGATTAGATTGAACAGCCACTAGAAACAGGAAATGAGACAATAGTTGAAAAAGTATGTCAGATACATAATTTTTTTGACACTTGTCAATCGCTAAGCAATGCATGGTCGGCAAACATTTCTTTATATTGCACTTGGTAGCTTGCATAAAATAGTGAAACCAAATTTCATCACCCTTCACAATATAAGAACAACAGCGACTGTCATAACTATATGGGGCACATTTTCAATATTTTCGAACGAATAAAACCAGTCCTTCCCCAAAAGGAATATCTAGCTGTCAGTTATTCATCTGAATCAATCTTTAAAAACTACAAATCATTAATTGTCTAGCTTACAAAAATCAGTATTGAAAATGAATATGAACAAAACAAACGTTTCTTTTTCCTGTGGCATAGACGGGATAGTTTATATCTAACTTATAATTGTAGTGCTTTATTGTAGTGCTTTTATACATACTTGCCCTTCTTGGTCATTTATTTATGCACAATTATATCTTGTAAAGGTATTTTTACAGGTTGTAAGGCCATATATAAATAGTTGTTAACATACATTGTTAGCAAACTCGGGTCGTTTGGCATTTTTAAAACGAATTTATAATACAGCAAACGGCCTTAATTAGAGAAAAAATAAGCTATATATGCATGTTTTTAACTGACAGAACCATGTTTATTGTTAATAAAAAGTTATAATAATCCAATTAATAGCAACGGTACAAATGGCAGTTTTATAAAATGTTGAAAATTAAAAACAGACTATGAAAATCTGGAAACAAAGCAATCCCTCGGAAGCATCAATCACAATAAAATTACATGAAAATTGCAGACTCGGTTGGATTAAGTCTGTACATGAGGGATAATGAATAGGTGCAACATCCCTCACGCCCCCTAGCAGTTCTCAATCCGCAACACTTCACGGTGTTTGCATCAAATATTTTTAAAAACCTTAGCCGCTACTGAAGTGTCGTGTGAATTCCAGTAAAAAAAATCTGATAATGTTTTTCTGCGGGAGATATACGTCATCACCTAATTAGATTCACATAACTTTATTGTCGACTAATATAAAAGCTTCCGTCAGCCTAATTGCCCAAATCGGATGTACCGTTACAGACGCATGGTAGCCAAAGCACACCGGGATACATAGTGTTGATATCCAAAGAAAGTAAACCCCAATGTCGGCGATTTGAATATATATTTCAGTTGCAACTTGATAAGGTAAAGGATTAATTGGTTACAAAGATACATTGTAAAGTGGCTGATTTGTGCCATTCGTGTTTTCGCCGCGCGACTCCGCAAAGCGAAAAGTCGAGATTTAACAAGTTAAAATGGCGGTGCTAAGAGCAGAACATGTTAATTAGCGGAGGCGCAAACCGAAGTAAATAAAACATCGCTCCGCTTGGCGGGGTCACGGGACGAAAACACGCTAATTAGCGAGGGCGCAGGGCAAAGTTCTTTTTTATTAAACTTCGCCGCGCGGCCCCGCTAATTAGCGTGTTTTTGTCCCGCGACCCCGCCGTTTTATTTCTTAAATCTTCATCCGCGTCTCCGCGTAGGGAAGTTTTATTCATTAAAATTAGCCCCACGCCCTCGCTAATTAGCGTGTTTTTGCTCTGCGCCCCCGAGATTTTAACTTGGTGATTCTCGACTTTTCGCTTGACAGGATCGCGGGACAAAAACATACTAATAAGCGGGGGCTCGCGGCGAAATTTTATTTCTTAAACTGGCCTGTCCTCTCGCTTAATGTCGTGTTTTCGTCCAGCGACCCTGCCGTTTTTTTTTCTTAAATCACGCTCCGCGCTTACGCGGGGTGAAGTTTTATTCATTAAAGTTTGCCCCGCGCCCTCGTAAATTATCGTGTTTTCGCTCCGCGCCCCGCCATTTTAGACGTTTTGCTTGGCGGGGTCGCGGGGCGAAAACACGAATGCAACAAATCAGCCACTATAACATTGTGATCCCGGCTGGTAACTTTCACGCTATAGATGTTCTTGTGCAACGCGCAGGAATGAGTGTTTGGCTCGAAAATTTAAGAAATTATAAAATTGGCCTGCAATTGGTGAAATGATGACATCTGGATTGATGTAGACGTAGAAAATCAAAAAGAGAAAGTGGATTAAGGTTACCTGGAGTGAGTTGGACTGTATATGTTAGCGTGATGATCCTATATACGTTTCTATGACCTCTTATTGCAAAAAACAGAGGATTTCCATTGGTCAGTGTAAATTTACAAATTGAAATCAGAGAATTGGGCATTCTTAAATTAGCAAAATAATATGTGTCATTCTGAAATGTATACACTAAAAAGACTAAAGAAGTTTCGGAAACAATCTTCTAGTTAACTTTCGTGGCTATTTGATGCCAGTGAGCCGTGCTTCCTTCCAATAATTGAACGACTTTGAATATTTCATTATTAACTAATTAACAGCTTATTAGCTATGATATGGATGCTATTTTATAAGTTTTGTATAAAAGAACGAGACCACAAATAACGTTCACGGTCCAGAACATTCCGAGACACAACATTGAAAAATCTGAAAACTCATCTGGTACTCTCATTAATGAATATATGATTATTGAGGTGTATAATTAATTGTCATGCCACGAATCACATACATGTATCTTAACAAATTAATGAAGCACAAATTAACTTGTACATGATGAATAAGTCAGTGTAAGGTAACATTTCCGAAACAAGTTTCATCTAGAAACATATAATAATTATTTCTTTATTTAGAGAAGGTAACACATTAAGAATAAACAACACTTATCATATATATCTTATTTCCAATGTTGCCTTCTGAAAAAGAAAACAACAACAGAACATGCATATGGGGACAAAAATATAATGACTTAAGACATGTATAATACGGGGGTTGTCCCAATATTCTGTGACAAAATTGTTTAAAAGCTAACTAAAATAGGTACGAATTTGATATTTTAATATGTAATAAACACATATAATTGAAACATTTTCACAAACTTACATAGAAAAATATCAACAAACATATGCCGTAAATACCATGGCAACTATCTGAATCGCGGCGCACGTCAAACGTCAAAGACAGCGTTTAACCTATATAAGGCTCTTTTCTCAAATACTCTCAATGGCTTTCAACGCAATAATGGTGCAGCTTAATTTGTGGTATTCCGATAAATCCGGTTTCTTATGGTTCCGATTGCAAAGATTAAGTAACATGGAAACTGTTGTTCTGAAGGAGATTGCGATTTTAATGGGCTTCAAAACGAGAAATGAAATAACATGGCGTTAGGGATAATGGCTTTGAACAATGAATCATATAATTATGATCATACGTGTGAGTCTGAATAGAATCAATCACGAAAATGCAACATTTTAATTTTTTTAGTTAAAGGAGGAACTAGTTAAAGTGATAGTTTAAAAAGTATCTATTGAAGCTCGGTTGTGATAAAACTTAAATTGTATTTGAAATAATCAGAAAGTTATACAGGAAGCAGGAAAAAACAACAATTTTCTTTTGACACGCACACATTTTATTTTTAAGTACAAAAGACAACACCCGTTCAATCTGGTAATCTGTAATTCTTTCGTTGATTTCTAAAATGTTTTTAATGAATAAATGCAATCTAAATAAAATGTTTAATGTATTCGATTGAATGACATTCTCGTTGTTGTGATTTGAAAACTTTAACTTAAGATTTCAAAAAAACATAACTTATTATTACCGCAAACAAACAAAACATACAAGGTGATTATTTTTTATCTTCAGTCTTCCAATTATTCTGTTCTGATTAACATACAGAAATATTTTCTAACAATCTTTAAAATACTATATACTACGAGTATACTACGTGATATGAATTTCTAAAGGGACACAATTCTTTGTATTTATTTGAAAACACTGTACCAAAAAGAGGAACGATTATTGGTTTAAATCTTCAAAACCAACTTCAAAACAAAAGCACATAAATATAAAGCTTAAAGATATATTACGTTCAAATTTGATGCTTGAACATATTGATAATTGCTATACAGTTTCTCTTGAATCGTAAGAAGAATTTTCATGTAGTACACACAAAGAAAATAAGTTTAAACCTCTGCACACCACAGGTACACACATTATGAATTAATAAATAGTTTAATCTATCTGGTAGGTATTTTTCAAATTAAGGGCCAAATTAGCTTGACTTTAAAAATAAAATAATGCAGCTTTCTCTAAAAGATAATTTTGCATTCTGACGTATTCAGTGAGAATATCCTAGATTTTAAAATATTTTATCAAAAGAAGACCATTATATATTATATCCTTACTAAAAGACAGGTGATAAACTAGAAATGTCTAACAAGCTTTCAAATATTTGCTCATAATTGCAGCTCAAATTCGTAAACTTTGTAATCTAATACACTTACATAATGTCAGTTATTCTATGTTAAGTTTAACGGATAGATTTTCAATGTTAAGATATATTTGTAATGTTAATCATTAATAAAAAGGAAAGAACGTAAACAACGAAAAAACTTATTATTTAACACATATCTGATGATCTATCTAGTCAGTCAAAAATACATGCTTTCAAAACTCAACCTATTGTATTAATTAAGAAGATTTTTTGAAAATGAAGCATAAATGGCGATATGACATAAAGTACAAATTTCGTCATCAAAACAAATACATGTACATATATCAGTTTATATATAAAAGAAATTCAAATCACACACAAACAATAAAACACAATCTCTGAAACAAGTGATGTACAATGGGCGATTCAAATTAAAAAAAACATCAACATTTTCATTATGATAATGCATTAGAATAAGCCATCTAATATTGTTATGCTTTTTAATTCAAACAAATTAAACAAGATTATATTAGACCCTAACACACATTTTAAAAATAATAAATACAGCATATGCAAATTTATAGAAATATTCAATCAAGAAAATTTTAGGCTAAATTAAATAACATAAACTTATCATTAAGATCAAGATAAAATTATGAAATATATTTCAGTTCTGAGAGTGTTTTGTTGTAGAATAATGCACGGTTTGAGTTCAAATGCGTAGTAACATAATCACGATGAGTGATTAATAACGAACGAAAAACATGCATTATTTAAGAAATAATATATCCCAAACTGTGAATTTATTGCTCAATAAAATCTCTGTTTTTAGTTCGGATGCATGGAATTATATCACGAGGGCGTAGCCTGAGTGTTATCATGATGCGCATCCGAACGACAATGATGTTATCAAGCAATAAAATCACCGATTTGGATATATTATTTCGATTCTAACTCGACATCAACAAATAAATGCTGCCCAACCTAATGCTTAGCTTAATTGCGCCTGATTTGTGTCCGTACTCATTGGCAGCGTGCCACATTTTAGTGGTTACGTCACGTGTACAATGATTACGTCACGTGTCTAAATATAGACCGTCAAATAGTGATTTTATAGCATAAAAACACACACTTTCGGTTCTTCTATGTTCAATAGGGAAAAATGCGGGTCGTGTTAGAAAATACAATAATGCAAGAAAAATTAATATCTAGTTCCATTCTAACGCGTCAGGAAAAAATATAATAATAATTATATAGGTAGACTTTATGTTTGGTGGTTAAATTTGTTTTAGCCTCAGTTTCCAATAGAAAGCCCTTTTAAAGGCTCTTCTGGACAGTGGGTTGAAAAAACTTTCAAATCTACATTGTGAAGAAACATTTTGAGAATAATGAATTTTGAAAACGTTGATAAAACCTAGCTTGTTTATTTTATTTAAATCTATATTTTTTTCAAGCAAAAAAACAAAGTATTAATAGCGAAATAAATGTGAAATGAAACTAGTTTGCGACATTGAAATAACGTTATTGATTTAATTGTTTCTGCACGTGCTGTTTGGCGCTACATTGTGACGTCACGTAAACAATACTTTTAATGTATGTACATCGTTAACGACTGAATTAAAAGATTAATTCATTTTTAAAATGTTTTTTTCTGCATTTTTTTACGTATATCATATCGCCTTTAAAGATCATTATATTTACTGCCGCTCTTTTGTTTATATTTGCTGCTAAGATATGTTAACATGGATGGCTTAATGATAAACGTGATACATTTTTGGTTAACCTAGTTCTTAAAACAATTCATTGCTTCTAGCTGAGGAATCATTTTTCTGTTTATGACATATTTCTGTTTAATCTAATTACATTTTTGGAGTAGCAAGTTGAAAAGCCACTAATTGATTTTTTTGTTTTCTTTTGCGGCTCGTTAAGCAGAGTATATTTTTTCCAGACTCTGTTGTGCCTCTGATTTGGTGATATTTTTCCATGAAGAAGGAATATGATCAATTTTATAATTATAATGATTTTTAAGTTCATCTTTGTATGTCGCTACAAACCACATCCAATATTTAGATGAGTCATGCATATTAGATGTTGGTGCTATGTCCCAATTTGGAAGGTATGTTTTGTAGTCCCTATATAAATGTGTTTTACCACAATATTTTCTTTTGCCGGCATGACAAATGTAATTGAAAACTCCGCACGTATGTGATAAATCTGACTGAATATCAAACTCGCATGATGATAAACATGCATTTTGCGTGCCAGTGTTACGAATACCCTTGCAACATGAAGGGCGATGTTGTATACTATAATGATTAGAGTCTCCATGATCCTGACTCTTGGCACATGGCTCTCCACAAAATGAGCATTGTTCTTTGCATCCCCATACTTTCTTAATAATGCGAGATATGGGATTAAAACCTGCCCATGTAACTGAACGACTCGTCTGTAATTTGAATTTAGCAGCAAGTTTCTCTTCAGATTTTCTCAAATTATCTAAAATTGTAGTTGTCAAGTATTCCACATTTTCTATACTAGACGATGTTTCTTGTCTTACATTCCGGAAACGTTCAGATGGAATACAATAATATGACGATGTCATTAAGTTTTGAAAATATTCTAACCAGGTGCCAATGGAGGGCGGAGATTTCCCATCATATTTCCTTTTGACCTCTTGTACGCATTTACTGACGGTGCCAAATATTTCGATAAGCAACGAGGATGCAGTACTAGCAATAACAGGCTCCTTTGGATCATCTAGACACTGATTTGCCTTTTCAGTTATCCATGAACTTGCATACATATGTGGATCCACTATATATTTGACAAAATTTTTAAAGTTTCCTTCCTTCAAAAGATCTGTGCATATTACAATTATGACTCTATTTTTTACGTCCGGAAGTTTAGCAAGTAATTTATCCGTAACTTTGTTTGGCATACTTTGAGATGTCCATTCTTCTGCAAAACTCTCTATGACATGAGCAAAAAGTTTTGCGACTATATCTTCAACTTGGCGGCATCGCAAATGAGATTCAAAACTTATTTTCTGTTGTTCTCTATATTTTTCAAGAATGATTGCAGTGCCATGCGTTTTGAAATACATGTCGTTATGACTTTCGAAAATTGGATGAACATGCCTACTAACATGTACATAGATTTTCACATAAAATGTCTTTTTAAAATTATATTTACTCTCTCCTGTTAAGATTGCTTGTATGCTAGAATCAAGCTCGTGCAATAATTTGTTAACAGACATTTCCGTTACTTCATCATTAACTTGGCATAGCTCTTTGATCTTTCCATCAACTGATGCAAAAATTTGGTTAACCCTGTCTCTGACATATTTCATTGTATCGGACCATCCAACTGCTGATTTGATATTTTGAAATATTGTAAAGCTTATATCTGTATCATTTATTTCTGTTTCATTAAACGAGTTAGCTAACTGTTTCACATTTGGTAATGGTGTTAAATCGACAGTTTGTTTCAAAGCTTCCTTAAGCAAAGCAAGATGTTTCTTAAATATATTCTCAAGGCATGTTCGAAATATGATTCGCATTTTTTTCCTGTGTTTCTCTGTACTTGTCGGAGAAGTATCAACGTTATCAAGAAATGTTTTCTCCCAAATTGCACTGAACAGCTCATCTATTTTCTGGCTACTTAGTTTCTGACCTTTGTACCGATTTGCAACATCCATTGAATTTTTTCTAAGCTCCTCTTTATGCTTTTCTTGACATGTGTCTGTCAGGATTTCCAATGATCTTTTCATTTGACTTTTTTCTACATGTCCTTTTATGATTTGTTGTAGTTTTTCGCAAAGTATGGTCACACGTGTTTGCTGAATATTCTTCCATTGAATTATGATGTCTTTATATTTATTTCCGTCAAAATAAGTTTCAATATTCGCTTCAGTTTGGATTTTTTCATTAATAAGACATTCATTGAGTCCGCTTGTCAGATTATCTGCCACAGTTCGTAAGTTTTCGTTTCGATTACATGTAGCGAAGCCGTTTTGAGAAATTTGTATCAATTTATCACGAATAATGCTTTCAAGCCGCCAAAGTTCATCTTGTACAAACGACTCCATTTCCATATAAGCCTTTATTTCAAGGCTATTTCTGAAGGAGAAAACAAAATCTTCACTGAGAACACCCTTCCATAAACTATGCGCTTGTTCAATTATATCATTCAATGATTTGTAAGATTTGTTCTTCATTGTCAAAGCCTTCTTCATAATTTTGCATTTTATATCCACTACTGTTTCGCTGTATTCATAATTTACTCTCGCCATTGGTGGATTTCCTTGCCATAAATTCTTCAGATACCATACTTGATTATTAATATCAAATTCAATAACCTGGTTAAAGGTAGTGATATCAAGTATTCCTTCACTTCTCGCCGACTCATTTGTCATCTCGTCCAAAGTTTGTAGTAATTTGCTTAATCCACTTACCATATTTTCTGATGCGGACGTGTCAGTGACATTTTGATGTATAAATGCACAACTTTTCCTTATATCTAATTTTTCATTTGTCATTTTCAGTCTAAGAAATGCATGGACAATCACTTGCAGGATATCCCGTATTTCGCTTGTATTTTCTCCCATTATATTTAACATTGTGATATCACCTAAACCGGTTATTACAGTAGCCAACTCATTGTCATGTTCATGCTGCATATGACTTAGCTCGGGTGACCTCAGGCCTTCAGTGTCCACAATAAGTACATAGCTAAACACGTTAGAAAATTTGCAAATTTGTTCAGATTTTGTAGGAATGAGCTGAACATGTATTCCTCTAGTGCACCTACCGGTTCTAGATGAAAATTGAGATCCGAACATCGTGTTTAAAAGGGTTGACTTTCCAGAACTTTGCAGACCTAAAACGCCTAGTGTCATAACTTTACTGGACTCAATACATATATCAACCTTTTGCAGGACTGTTTTTATCCACAGGTAAGGCATGTAAAAGCTCTCACCATCAATTAGCTCTAATTGGTGTCCATCAGCAACAAGACGACCGATAATACTTGACATTAGGCGTACATTTGGTAATCTCAATTTTTCTGTGTTTACATTAAGTTGTAAAATAGCTTCATAAATGTGACCAATTTCACGGAAAAAATGTTGAACTGCAAACGATGCTTCGTCTATATTTTCTTCTATATCGGTTATGATAATTTCTTGCTTCTCTATTTCCTCCTTTACCTGACTGTCAGCACTTTTAAGTTCTTTCAGTTTTTCCCATGCACTTCGATTTTCATGCATCAACCGGGGTAATATTTGTCGTTTTTCTCTTTCAATAAAAATATGTAACCAACAAAGAAAATATTCAAGCACTGAGGGGGAACTGTTGCTTTTAATGAGAATGTCGAGAAAACATCGAACAGTTTTTGTAATAGATTCTATTTGTTGTCGTCTCAGTGTGTTAAGTTTTTCATCAATATTAACTCCTTCTGTAAAGTCTGTCTCTCTTGCTCTATCTTTTGAAAGTTGTCCTAACTGCTTTGTAAATTTGCCGTAAACAGGTGTTAAACGTTGTTTCCAAACACTAGGTTCACCCTCAGCTTTCATTTGTTTTATCACTTCAGTAGCTTCTAGCATGCCTTGTTGACAAACCACATCTTCTTCGTCCGAATGAACTGTTGCTAATTTTGCACGCGACAATCTGTCTACAAACGACATTGTTTTATTTGTTTTCAGCTGATTTAAAATTGTTTTTGTTATACTTGATAGCATGTCTACGACATTCTGTTTAACAGTTCCTTTATGTGTTCTTACTATTTGTAAATTGATTTCTGATTTTGATGATGATATTACAGCACTTCGAAAGCTCTGTAAAAGTTTAATTTCATCATGGCTTATAGGGTCTGCAATTATCAAAATGACTGAGGAAAATTGAAGAAGAACATCTTTAACCATCTTACTGTGAACCAAAACTGTATCTAAGTCAATAATAATTAAAATAGAATCTATTAAGTGTGATATGAAATATAAAAGGTCTTGACTAAAGTCTTGGCCTAAATCACCCCTCAAGTTCAAAATTGTCAAAGCATCCTGAAATCTATCTTTTCTTTCATCGATGGTAGGTAACCAAAACATTTCAATTTGTCCGTTACTTAGTTGTCTTGGTGTCATTCCAGAGGGACAGTCAAAATTAAAAAACGTTTTACAATCTTGACTTAAAAGAAGACTATTTATCAGCTTTGATTTTGAATAGCGAGGGCGACCTAACCTTCCAAATGCTACCACCTTTGTTTGAAGATCAAGTACATCACTTTCGCTACCCTGCATTTCATTTTTGTTGGCAGTACTTTGCTTACTCTCTATGGCTAGGGACCGCAATGGCCAAACAGAGAGTACTGGACAATGCTTCTCATTTGTTCCCCAATACCTATACAAAAAAGGTACAGCAAGTTTGCAAAGATAAAGTTTCTGAACAAATATTTGTTTCATAAATGGATCACAGCATTGAAAAACGACAGTGAATATATCTAGTGGACTGATGTCTTGATTGACATCTGGTATTTCCGTAAAGCATGATATTGAATCCTCTAAATTAAAACTATCTGCAGAGTTTTCTTCTTCTGGCACTCTGATGTCTCTAGATTCGCTATGAGCACACATTAGGCGCTTCAGAACCAACCAAGGAATATCAGTTAATGATAACTTCCCATTTATCTCTTCAATGTTTTCGTTAGGATCAACTGCTATGACATCTCGCATAGATATTTTACCAGGGAATTTGTCTGTCAACCCAAGCCTTTGCAGTATTTGATAAAATGTCTGGCCTTCGGTTTCATTAAAAGCTGCAAAAATTAAAATCACTGGCTATATTTAATTCTGAGTATACAATAATCCAAAAGTTGTGCAGAGCTGGTTTAGAGCAAATGCGAACGACGTCGAAATTACGGATCAAGATACAACTTAAGGATTACAGTTAAGATTTAGAAAATACAAAAAAAAATTCATGGCCATCTAGAAAATAACAGATTTATTTAGAAGAATTGATATTATATTTCACTTGCTGAGGTCAAAAGCAATTTGGCCTTGATATGTTTATTCATTGTGATTTTTTTCATACTTCCAAATGTAAAATATAGATAGAGTATAATAATAATACTTGATAACATCACATTTATTTGTAGTGTGTGAAATAAAAACTGAAAGTATGTAACAAAAGAGATACCTTTCAACAGAACAAATCAGCTTTATTACCTTTTGCCTTTGAAGAATCCGGTCTTGCAAGGTCACGTTCGACTTGGTTAGAATGCGCAGTTTCGGCAAAAGCAGATTCTAAAAGAATTTTGATAAAAAAAGTTATAAAATGAAATATTTCACTAAAGCATTGTATCTCTTTTCTCATTAATCAGCTATATTAGTTTTCTCCTTTTTTAAGTCTACCGGTAAATCGCCTCATTTCGGTCAAGAACTGAAACATTAATTGTTTGTCAGCTTAGTGACATTAAGTAATTTTTATGTTGCAGTCTTTACTTTTCCTAAATGTATGTATGCATATACTTTTCTATATGTTGATTGATATAAAAATTATACATGCATTTTGGCCTTTGCATATAAGTTCCCTGTTTTAATTACACAACATATATGAGTAAGTAAATTAGCAGGAGTCACAATTGTTCATATAATGTGACATGCCGAAATATTTTATGTATTATGAAGCATCTGATTATATAAATATAGAAAACAGTTATTTTTTCCTAGTTGAAAAGATTTTCGTAACCATTTAATAAAATGACAAATTTCTAAGGTAAAATGACACGGTGGTCATGTATTGCTAGAAAATTGTCCAAATATTATCTAGTTTACATATAGGGAGTCATGATTTGTTAATTGTCTTTGTTTTTACAAACTCATATGTATAAGATTAAAAATCTCAAATAAATGGAAACGGAGAACCATTTCAGTAAACTTAAAACCTGAAACACATAATTATTTTCCATGCTTTTCGGTGATATTTCCAAATATTCTCTGAAATGATTTGGTATTAAAGTACTCAACTTACTATAAACTTGTAAGGAAAACACATTACCCTGCGGCCGGACCCTGCGACTTCAATGTTTATTTTCAAACTTTGCATATAATCCAAAATCGACGCAGTACATCAAAGGACAAGAAGTACACCAAGGTCACTGTGTCCCTTTTGGCAGTGCATAATTTTGACCCTATATAGTTAATCTAAACAATGTTGATACAGGTCCACCAGACAGTGTTTCATGTCGAATATCTAAGCTCAAGTTTTTCATTTTCAGAATTTTTTTTTACTATCTGTACATAATGAAAATCTATTACCCAACGATGCAGGGCCAATTTTGACAACAGGGTTACAATTTGAACAATCTCGGTAGAGGTCTACATCATAGTGTTTCATGCCAATTATATAACTTCAAGCTTTTGTCAATTCAGAGATTTTTTTAATTTAAAGTTTATGCTCTATCCATTTAAGGAAAACCTATGCACCCGCGATTGGGCCAATTTTGACACTAGAGGCAAACTTTAAACAACTTTGGTAGAGAAGCTATAAATGATATCATATATCAAATACGTCTTATACCGATAAGAATTTTTCCCGCCAAATATCCACTTCTAGCCCTGGTCAATTCAGGGAAGAGTTATTAAGTTTTAGCTACATGTATATACATATAAGGAAAATCTTTAGCCCCTGGGGTAGGGCCAATTTTGATTCTAGAGGCAAAATTTCAAAAAACTTTGGTAAAGGACCTACAGATGATATTATATACCAAATATCAAAGTTCTTACCATTGTACCTTCAGACAAAACTATTTTTAAGTGTAAATATGTACATCATAAAAATCAATGACACATGGTGCGTGGCCAATTTTAACCCATCGCTTTAATATGAACAATCTTTATAGAGGTCCATCAGACAATGCCTACTCTCTAGTCCGGATGGGTCTTTAGACGAAGATGTCTTTAATGTTTTTTTTTTCTTATAATTCCCTTTGGTTGCCATGGCAGCCAAATATCTGCATTGAATCAAATTCTTTAAAAAAAAAAAAAAAACGTTGAAGCCATTCAGCCAAAAAACAATCCTACCAAGTTCAATTGAAAATTTAATTAATTGGAATGTCTTTTTTTAGGACATTTTTCTTAAGTTCGCTATAACACACGCACACACATACTTTGTACAACTGACTTGTAACTATAACCCTAACACTTACCCTAAACTAACACTTAGTCTAATGTCTTTACAATCTTAAGCCCCTTACCTTAAACAAACACACACGCGCACGCACACACACACAAATAAACAGAGGTAAATCGCTATATGCCACCGTATCGCAGATGATGCGGTGGTTTAAAAAAGAAACATTTATTATTATTTGATAAATATTTACCAAAAACTTCTACTCTGACATCCATACCCAGAATTGATTTTGGATCTCTTAGCATAAACGCATCAGCACCTGAAATAACGATTTCAAAAAACAAAGTAACATATATTAAGAAATTTTGACCTTATCTGTATCTTTATAAATTGATGTCCTACAAGCTAACACATAATAATCTTAATTAATACTATCACTTGAAAGTATGACACAGGCGGATGCTATTGTACGAACGACAGATAACGAAACGTTGAATTCTCGTATAATTTTATTCAATACTACTCCGTACATCGAGGTTATAAATGCAGATGTTAATGCACGACAAGAGGTGCATTAAAACTCCGTTGATAGAATTTCATAAAGAAGATCGAAATAGTTTTTATATAAGAAGTTTGTTACAATGATTTGAATTGCATTATCATTAAAATCACTTGATATAAATCACTTTTCTATAAATGCTATCAATTTGGATTTATAATAGGTCAGGATGTATTTTATTAATTCATGAAATAATATGAAAACATTCCAAAATTTGTTTTATAAGTTATCTAAAATATCTGCAATTTCTATTGATTTTTCTTAAAGTGATTTTAATGTATTCAAAAGTTGTCAAAGTTACCATCACTCAAAACACTAAAACATGGTTTATATATAATTCAGAAAAAAGTACCCGCTTTCTCCTCAAACTCAATCGTAGCAAACTTCCCCTTGTTGCCCATTTCAACATTTTTTACCTTTCCCCCGCCTTTTTTCTCTTCAAGTTCAAAGAACATTGTAAGCATTTCTTTATTTGTGTTTTCTGTAAGTCCAGAAATTCTAATACGCGGTATATTCTGAGGTTCGACAACAAGTGACGTATCTGAAACTAATATAATTTAAGCATTGTACAAAATAAGTGGGCTAAATAACTGGAGCTTATTGCATATATTATTTAAATATAATTTCTTGAAAAAGTGCAACTTACAATGGTTTTTTCTGTTGCATTGTGTATATAATTGAAGTTTGCTTAAACTGGTGTTTTGAGAATGAATTAACTAGTGCTTACAATAGCTTACATAAACATTCTTACTTAAACAATTCCAATAGTTTACAGCGCATTTTGTAGTAAGACTTAAAATGTTTCAAGTTTTAGAATTTTGCATATTAGACACCCGAAAACTTATATTATACTATACACTTTATACAATAATCTCTAAATGATATCGAAACTATCTTACCATGTTATCGAAGTCACACAGTCGAAGCAAACGTTAAATAGAAGGTATGTGAAATTAGAGAACCAATTATTATTACATTCAGGAGTGCAAGAGTCGTTTATTTTCTATATAATTGTAATGATGCTATGTACACATATTGATGAGTCGCATAATACAGGGTTGTAGGGGAAGGAGTACGTTTAAGGGAACTTGGAGGGGCTAAACAGTCCATTTGTCTAAACAGTCGCTTCCCTCTATAGAGTGGCCAATAAAGAGTTTCATCAAAGAAAAGCGCATTAACTTATCTTACCGAAGTCATCTACATCAACATCAAATCCAAGACCTTTCAATGGTCGTTCGTCCATTAGCCTATTAACAGCTGTAAGACAAATGTACGATTTATTAAATGAACGTGTCGAATTGAAATTTCCAAGATCAGGGCCGAATCCATCTGTGTATGTTTTATATCAAAAGAAATCACCGTAGTTTACTCTGATCACTACTGTCTATTAACATATACCGTTTAATTCAGTTTTCCTACGTTTTGTTTAAAACATCTTTTGAATATTTTTTTCAAGACTAAAAATGATAATTATGTGTAACTTGTATGAAATGTTGTATTTGTTGTCATGTATATAATGTGTAAACATTAAACAAAGGTAAACAAATATTCAGACTCATATTTAAGTTTGTCACTATAATGGTCATATAAACCAAAAATCAATAAAATGTCATAGAACACAGAAAAGATAAGTTGAATGTTTTAACAAATTTATTATGATTAAGCGGAGCACTGTACGGCGAAAGAAAAAAAGAACGTAATACATAAACAAGTAATTGATTGAAAGAACTTCAATTTTTATACAAATAGAGCCTTGTCGCTAAAACACATATTCGAGGGCTGTTTGATAAATTTGCGTGTTTCTTCTTTAATTAGATATCTGGATCAGATATCAAAAGCAATTTTCCCATGATAGATACACATTATCGAAATGTGTATATTTGACAAAACATGACACATAACATTAATCAAACGGTCGTGTATCACCGATTACTTTACGTCACAAAAAAGCATCAATGTCAATATAAATCACGTCGGAACAATTAAGCATCAATTTAAGTGACCTGTTGATTCTTTCCACGTAATCATCACTAGTAACTAAACATTTTCTTATTCTAATCACCCACTAAAAGATGTTGAAAAATCGGAGCATTTCTGAAACAATGAGAACAAAATCAGCACCAACAGGGAAAACATTAAAAAAATGCCGATTTGGGTTGATCCGGTCTGTTTGTAATACTAAACATTAAATGTGTTGGGCACAATGATCCCAGACCAGAACATAATAATAAACCGAGAGGAAGTTTGGAAAACGTTTACAGCAGCCTAATAGCACAAAGAAGTTATAGTTCTACTCATTTGTTGTTTTGTCGTCTTTTTCAAGCAGTTGATATGATAGCGTACAATACAACAAAATCAATTTTACATACGTTCGACATTAATTTGGCTTGAAGTTTCTTCTCCCTTCGCTTGTCTTCCAATTGAGTCGGGTTTTGAAGCGATATTGCCACCTTAAAAATGCAAACTTAGTTAATGTACATCTTTCTTTGGTTTTATGAATCACATATCACAATCATATATCAGATACGTTGTATTACTCTGCTGTATTCTGATGAGCTTCTACATGAACATGCCAAACAAACCTAGCTTGCAACGTTTTTATTTTGATCTTTGTCGCCGTTCTTAAAGACATCCGTTATTCCATAATTTAAAAATAAAACAAAGGCAACATTGTCTGAAAGTGCGCCCTTCACAAAATCTTGACAGAGATGTGGGCATTACCGTAATGCATATAGTAGATATACTTATAGCAATATCTGGATAATATATGGATATAATATCATCTCTAGTGACATTGATCTTGCAAATATTAACCTAAAATACATGTGTCACACATTTAGTCATGATAGTTATCATTTGTGTATAAATCTATCAATAAATGATGAATAATTGCTCCCTGTACACATATTCTGTTTAATCTTAACTTTGACTTTGGTAACAGCTATCTGGATTATGCGCGAAATAAAAAGCCTCACAAGAGTTAACACTTGTGCAAATTAACATTAAAATCCCCCGATGAATGCAGAAGTTTTTCTCCGAACAAGCATATTCAACGATCTCTAAGTGTGACCTCGACACCTGACCAAAAAACCTGGGTTATGCACTTGACACTGCTATATATAATATTGTGCCTTTCTATGATGTTTCATTAGAATATCCCCGTAAGTGTAGGAGATATACACTGGAAAAGATCTCTACATTTATTATCTTTAGTGACCTTGATCTTGCAAACATTAACCTAAATTACATGTTTCAAACACTTAGTATTGGTAATGACCGTTTGTGTTTGAATTTCTCAATAAATGATGACTAAACGGTCCAAATGATGAAAAGATTTGAAAAATTCTGGAAAATCGAAAACCCCTTTGCAACAACAGCACCAGCAGGAAAAATCATTAAAAAGCAGTGTTAATTAGGTTGTAAATAAAATTTCGATATTAATATTAAACATCAAATGTGTTTGGCAAATGATCCCGAACCAGATAATAATAATACACTGAGAGGAAGTTGTGGAAAAGTTTATAGCATGCTATATAGCTAGCATTCTAGAAAAGAAGAGATTTCTCAAAAGTGATAAAACATCCAACTATATAAATGAACCAATGAGCACCACAGGCTAAGAAGTTTGAACGTCGTTATACAAATGTATATGAATATGCAAAAGCAATTGTCTTTCAATCATTTTCATGCTGTAGAAGTGTTTTTCATGTTTTAATGACTTTCAGTTTGACTAAACTTTGCATAAATTTATGTAGAAACCTGTAATATTTATGTATAAAGAAGTAATAGTTCTACTTAATGTCTCTGTTTTATCGTCTTTTCCATGCTGTTTATATGATAGCGTACTTAGTGTACAATGAAAAATGAAAAAAAAAAAATCAATTTTACATACGTTCGTAAATGATTTGGCTTGAAGTTTCTGTTCTCATCGTTTGTCTTCCAATAGAGTCGGGTTTCGAAGCGATAGTTTCACCTTAAAACAAACTCAAAATTATGTTATGTACATTTTGATTTTGGTTTTATGAATCACGTGTCACGATGATATATCAGATACGTTGTATTAACTGCGGTCAATGTTTGGGTTAAATGATTTAATCAATACTACCATTGAATGTAAGTATCAAACTAGATAGCACAAAATACAGTGATTATAATTTATTTGATTCACAAGAAAGAAAAAACGAGTTTTCTCACTTCAAAACAAAATACTTAACAGAAAGTCAAGTCAAACATATTTAATTATTAAAAAACTATAAATTAAATGCTTTCTGGACGACAATGAACATTTCCGTTCAGAATATAATACAGAAAGACAAGTCTGAATGATTTAAGTATTTTTCAAAAACCTATCCATTTTGTACGACAATTAACTTGTTCTCTCAGAATAGCTCAACAGGTTCAATTATTCAAATTCTCAAAAAATATGTTAAATGTTCAATTGTCGCTAGATATGTCATTCAAAAATTAGTTTGTTGATTTTATAACATTATAAACTAAATAAATGTATTAAATAGAAAATTGTATGACATTTTACATAAAAACAAATAATATGAAGTAAAAGCGTTTTTGTACTGCCTTATTAAATAATGTAAACAATAATTTACAATCCAGTTCTGTTTCTGCACGTGCAACAGAATTTGTACCTTAAGAAGGAAAAATTTGCATTGATGATTTTCATCGAAAATAAAAGGCAATGGCCTTTAATGGAAATTCATTGAATAACACTAGGATAATTATAATAATTATATTCCTTATTGTTTTTTTTTTTCATTGCATTAATTACTTTTGGTGAAACATTTATCTCTCCTAAACAGTATAATTATGCTACAGTCGTCATAAATCTGAATATAAAGCAACCTGTTATTTGTAATGAGTCTGGTCCTTGCACTCCTCTTTCAACATGCTCAGGTTCCGAATCGTTTGTATCCTCTTTAAAAGAAAATAATTTATAATGCATGATAATTATTTTATAGTTGTTTGAATATCAGGCATCTATCAATCTTGTGTGAATATGTTTTGTATAATGATATTTTGCTCAGCATTTAGCACTTATGTTAGTTATATTCATAATTTGTAACCGTGTTTTATCGTCAATCAATCTAAAGATAACTTGAGATATGCACATACACGCAGTAAAGAATATATATCTCAAGTTAACCACGTAAACATGATTTATAAATAACATTGCTGAAATCTAGGTTCTGATGTTTGTTATTATACTGTTATCATTATCTTTAACGTTAAAGATAATCAATGTGAACATGCCTCGTACTAAATGCTGTAAACAAAAGTTCTTATCATGTTGTTCACTTTCTTAAATTAATTTATGTAAAGTTCTGACTATTTGTTTCTTGTTCAGGGACCACTAGCGTGTACACAGTCAACGTAAATGCTCTTTTGATAAATACACTCAATAAAATAGTTTTGAGAGATATAACACATGAAAATTATTATTATACATAAAGACATAGATTCTTAAATTTAATAAAGGTCTTAATTCATACTAAACTGACTGAGTTGTTTTGGACTCCAGACGATCTCGAACTGATCGAAGAGACATTTAGGGAAAATTCTGCCTATGTTAAAGTCAGTCATAACTTAAATATAAATACCTTGTTGTTATAAGACTTGTTATGTCTTACTTACTTTTAAAGATAAAATTTCATGATGCATTTATGTTTTCACTCAGACAAATCATTGCACTTGAAAAATGAACAGTCGACTGCATAACGTAATTCTGGTGGCGACTTACTATGCAGTTCTTTATGAATGGACTCAGCAATGAATAGGAAATGTTGTTAAAATATTGCTATCGCTATGGTAAGAAATAACCAAGATTAATTGATGGACAGATACGTCACGGAGAAATTTTATTCTGTGAATGACAGTTCGTGGACGGGCTGATAATATTGTTGTCTAGTAAGGAAACAAAATGCATTTATCCCTGGCATTCAGAACAAAGTGCATACCAGATCCGTTTTGATTTTTGTACATACCTGCATAATAAAATTATGCAATTGGGACATTTTATCATTGTCGTTAATCCAGACCTTGTCCCCTTACCCTTGTGCTTATCTAAATCAACCACGATCGCGCCATAATTTGATTCAGTAAGTATTATTGTGTTCATGGAGAGGCTGTAATGCGATTCGTACGCGCTCCAACTTTTCGCCATCAATGAGGAGATAAGGTATCCATCGGGCACAAATTGTGGCATATTAATAAAGCTTCTATATAAACCTGATGAAAAAATCGTATGCTATTGAATAGCGGACAACTTTATTTCCTGTAGCAACATCTTTTGATGATGCTGTTTCCGATGATGCTGTTTCGGGATAATAAGGTCGCAACTTATCAAGACCCAGATCATATTTAAAGCATAGGGAAGAACACTATTTAATTCACTGTGTTAATTTGTGCCGTGGTCCTTGCACATATAGATAAGAGGACGACCAACGACATTTAGGGTTTTGTCCGGTTTTGACTCAAGGTCTAGTTTTCTCCAGCCTTGATAGAGTTGAAATTGCATTTTTAGATAATTTGATAGAAACCGGATTCTAGTTTTTAGGAGATATTTGAAGTTCAGTATGTAATCTTTATTACAGAAATGCACGTCCAAAGTAAGTTGTCCAATTAGTTTTAATTGAAAAAAGTGTCTAAAAGTAAAATGGGAAGGATGAAGGACGATACTTATTACATTCTGAATGCTGTATTCTGATGTGCGTATACATGAACATGCTAAATAAACATAACTTGTAATATTTTTAATTTTACCGTTGTCGCCGTTCTAAAAGACATCCGTTATTCCATATTTTAAAAATAAAACAAGGGCAACATTTTTGCAAAGTACGCCCGTCATAAAAGTTTTTGACCGAGATGAAGGCATTACAGTAATGCATATAGGAGATATGCTCTGGGCAATATCCGGACAATATCTCAATATTTTACCATCTTTAGTGACATTGACATTGCAAATATTAACCCAAATTACATGTTTCACACTTGTAGTCATGAAAGTTATCATTTGTGTTACATTCCATCAATAAATGATGACTAAATAGTCCACGTTCACATCTTTAGTTTAATCTTAATTTTGACTTATCTATGCACGCAATAATAAGCCTTACAATTGTGAACATTTGTGCCAAGTAACATTAAAATATCCCGATGAATGCAAAAATTGTGCATCGAATAAGTAGTTTTAAATGACCTCGTAGTGTGACATCGACCTTTGAATCAGAGACCGCGTTATGCACAGGACACTGCTACTTCTAGTGATAAACCTTTCTTTGAATTTTTATTAGAATCCCTGCTTTTTTAAGTAAAGCAGATATGACCTGGACAAAATTTCTACATTTTATATCTTAAGTGACCTTAACCATGCATATATTAACCTAAATGACATGTTTCAAACACCTAGTCTTGATAATGACCATTTGTGTTCCTCAATAAATGATGACTTAACGGTCCAAATACACATTTTCTTATTTAATCTGAAATTTGACCTCTATGTGTGACATTGACCTCTACTGCAGGAACCTGAGTTTTACATATCACAATCTGTCTTACAATGATAAACATGATATTGATATTCCTCTATACATGTAGAGGTCTTCCTCCGGAAAAGCCATTCTAAATGACCACTAAGTTTGACCTTGACCTTTGACTGAGACACCGCCTCTTATAGTTGTGAACATTTCTATGCAATTTCATTAGAATCCCTCTTTGCATGTTTGAGGAATCCTCTGGACAAAATCTTGATATTTTAAAATCTTATGTGACCTTGACCTACCATATACTAACCCCAATTGTTGGCTTCACACCGTAGTCATGATGATGACGTTTGTGTTTCAACCCCTTGATAAATGATGACTAAATTGTCCAAATAGACATTTAATATCTTTATCTGAAATTTGACGCCTATGGTGACCTTGACCTTTGCCGCAGGGACCTAATTTTTAAACAAAACACTGAGCCCTACAATAGTTAGCATTTATGCCAAGTAATACTGAAATCCCTTTGTGTATGAAGAAGTTTTGCGCCGGACAAGCGTTTTTTAATGACCTCTTATTGTGACCTTGATCTCTTACCTACAAACCTGTTTCATGCACATGACACATTTTCTCATAATGGTGAACATTTATGTGGAGTTTTATTAGAATCTCTATACATGTTATAAAATTCTCTGCACAATATCTCTGTATGTTATCTTCTTTAGCGAGCTTGTCCTTGCATTTATATGTGACCTTAATTTTGGACGCTGGGACCTTATTTCTGTACACATCACTCCGTTTCACAATGTTTACATTGCTGCCAAGTAACAACAAGAAAAATGGTTTTCTGCGGGGCACATTTTTAATGATATAAAGATATTTCATTTAACTATTCTCAACATTATTTGGGTGATAAATAAACGTTTGTATCAGGAATATAGTTGACAATAATCGATCAATATAGAAGAAGGTCTTTGGAAACTGGTGACCGTTGATGACCGAAGAAGGTCGAACATAAAACAATTATTTCTTTTTAAGAAAATGATTTAATAGGCCTACCATTTTATGAATAATTTCGAGCAAAAAAAAAGTAAACACACAAGTTTACGCAGAAAATTTCTCTATTTATTATGACATATGCCACTACGAATATTAAAATTTGAGATATTCAAGTTTTTCCACCTTTAAGGATAAAATAATTATAGAAAATGAGAAATATCACGTAATCGTTTTTTGTTCTTAATTAGGTGTAATCCTGACTAATTCCCTAGAGGTAAATCCGTAACGTACCGGCAAATGGTATTTAGCCAGGTTTTCGAATAGGTCAATTAACCAATCATATACGGTTTACAGATCACATGCTCCTCCATGTACCGAAAACAGGTCACGTGCTCCTCCATGCCTCAAAAGTAAAACGCGTACCAATACCCTGCGGTCTTCAGACCGCAGGAAATGAAATCACTTTATTGATGAAGAAGATTTGCTCCGATCAAGCGCTTTCAAATGACGTTGACCGAGAGACTTGTTCCATGCGCGCGACACAGCGTCTCATAGTTGTGAACATTTCTATGAAGTTTCATTAAAATTCCTCAATGCCTTTAGGAGATTTGGAAAAAAATTGAACGCTGACCGCCCGCCCGCCTGCCTCCCCCCGCCAGGGGTGAAACTATAATACAACCCATTCTTCAAACGGAGTATTAAAACAATTCAGGCCTCTAGAACAAAACAATGACATAAAGATTTTTAAAATTCTGGAAATTCGGAAACCCCTCAGAAGCAATAAAAACAACATCAGCACAAACAGTGACAAACAGGGAAATTACTTGAAAATGAAGATTTTGGTTGATTCGGTCTGTTATTAAAATTGCGATATAGATATTAATCATTTAATGTGTTGGGAAAAATGATCTCGGACTTGATAATAATATTACACTGAGAGGAAATTAGGGAATTTTTTACAGCAGCCAAATAGAAGGCTAGCATTTAAATGAAAGGTTTCTCAAAAATGATAACACATCTAACTAAATAAATGAACCAATGAGCATCGCAAACTATGAAGTTCGAAACGTCGATATATGATAAATATGCAAAAGTTATTTTCTTTAAATTATTTACAAGATATAGTATTTGTCGTTTATGTTTTTAAATGACTTTCAGTTTAACAATACTTTGCATTAATCTTACTAGAAATCTGTAATATTAACGTATAAAAAATAATAGTTTTACTAATTTTCTCTGTTTTGTCGACTTTTTCAAGCTGTGTATATGATAGCGTAATTAATGTACAATGAAACAAAATCAAGTTTACATACGTTCGTCATTGATTTGGCTTGAAGATTTTACTTTCTTCGTTTGTCTTCCAATAGAGTCGGGTTTTGAAGCGATAGTTTCGCCTGAAAATTCAAACATAGGTTATGTACAGCTTGTCATTGGTATTATAAGTCACATGTTACACGTTGTATTTACTTGGATCAAAGTTGGGTTTAATGATTTAATCAATACTGCCATTAAATGGAAGTATCAAGCTGGATAGCACAAAAGACAGTGATTTTATTTGATTTGATTCACCAGAAAGGAAAACAAACGAGTTTTCTCGTTGTATAACAAATAACTTAACAGAAATTCAAGTAAAAAATGTTTATTTTTTAAAAAAAAACTATATGCATTTTGTACGACAATGAATATGTCCAGTCAGAACATCTACAGGTACAATTATTCAAATTGTCAAAGTATATGTTAAATGTTTGATTGTCGCCAGAGGTCGACCGAGAGACTTGTTCCATGCGCGCGACACAGCGTCTCATAGTTGTGAACTTTTCTATGAAGTTTCATTAAAATTCCTCCATGACTTTAGGAGATTTGGAAAAAAATGAACGCTGACCGCCCGCCCGCCTGCCCCCCCCCCCGCCAGGGGTGAAACTATAATACAACCCATTCTCCAAACGGAGTATTAAAACAATTCAGGCCTCTAGAACAAAACAATGACATAGAGATTTTTAAAATTCTGGAAATTCGGAAACCCCTCAGAAGCAATAAAAACAACACCAGCACAAACAGGGAAATTACTTGAAAATGCAGATTTTGGTTGATTCGGTCTGTTATTAAAATTGCGATATATATATATTAATCATTTAATGTGATGGGAAAAATGATCGCGGACTTGAGAATAATATTACACTGAGAGGAAATTCGGGAAATTTTTACAGCAGTCAAATAGAAGGCTAGCTTTTAAATGAAAGGTTTCTCAAAAATGATTAAACATCTAACTAAATAAATGAACCAATGAGCATCGCAAACTATGAAGTTCGAAACGTCGATATATGATAAATATGCAAAAGTTATTTTCTTTAAATTATTTACAAAATATAGTATTTGTCGTTTATGTTTTTAAATGACTTTCAGTTTAACAACACTTTGCATTAATCTTACTAGAAATCTGTAATATCAACGTATAAAAAATAATAGTTTTACTAATTTTCTCTGTTTTGTCGACTTTTTCAAGCTGTGTATATGATAGCGTAATTAATGTACAATGAAACAAAATCAAGTTTACATACGTTCGTCATTGATTTGGCTTGAAGATTTTACTTTCTTCGTTTGTCTTCCAATAGAGTTGGGTTTTGAAGCGATAGTTTCGCCTGAAAATTCAAACATAGGTTATGTACAGCTTGTCTTTGGTATTATAAAATATGATAAACAAGATCAACAAGGAAAGGCGGCGTTCAATGAACGCAATTATAAGTCACATGTTACACGTTGTATTTACTGGGATCAAAGTTGGGTTTAATGATTTAATCAATACTGCCATTAAATGGAAGTATCAAGCTGGATAGCACAAAAGACAGTGATTGTATTTTATTTGATTCACCAGAAAGGAAAACAAATGAGTTTTCTCGTTGTATAACACATAACTTAACAGAAATTCAAGTAAAAAATGTTTATTTTTCAAAAAAAAAACAAAAAACTATGCATTTTGTACGACAATGAATATGTCCAGTCAGAACATCTACAGGTACAATTATTCAAATTCTCAACGTATATGTTAAATGTTTGATTGTCGCCAGAGGTGTCATTGAACAATTAGCTTGATAATTCTATCATATTGTAATATGTATTAAGTAGAAAATTGTATGTTTTTTGACATTTAAACATATATTTTGAAGTAAGTGTTTTTTTACTGTCTAGATAAATAATGAAAACAAAAAAATACCGTCCGGTTCTGTTTCTGCACGTGCAACAGAATTTGTACCTTAAGGAGGAAAAATGTGCAGTTATATTAAGTGTAATAAATGAGAATTAAACTAATGACCCGTCCTTAAAAGAGTCGATTGCGTATTGCAATGAAGAGTAATATTGTAATTGTTATCGAAAATAAAGGCAATGGTCTTAATGAGAAATCCCTGATTACACAGTAATATAAATCTTATGTGAGCTTTTTTCCCATCGAATAATATTTGGGAAACATTCAAGCTATCATGAGTGTTAAACGAGACATTTAATGTAAATAGTAAGAACTTAAATAAAGCATAAATTTATTAGTAAGCGTTGTTTTCGCTAATAAAATATGAAACAAATTACATCTGATTCTTTTTCGTGCACGGGCAACGAATTTGACCTTTAAGGAACAATTGCTTTATTAGAAGATAATAAGTTTATAACAACATACATAATGGCACGCCTTAAAAGACTGATAATTTGAATGTACAGATAATAAACTGTGTGCTTTGGTAGCCGAATAAAGGAATGACTTAATTAATAGATGACGGTTGACAAGAGACAAACAAACCACTAGCAACTCGTGTTGCGTCAATAAAAAACATCCCTTCAAGTTGACCTCATCGATTTGCTTTAAAATTAATTCACATATCAGATCCGTGACGTCGGTATGGGGACAGAGAGATAAACAATTTTAACATAACTCCCTACAGTAAGTGGTTTGGAATTAAAGACTTGCATTTTTTCATGTGACATTCGATTTTTCAAATAAGATTCAAATTTAAATTTTATCCATAAAAAATCCTAAAAAAATAAACTGCTAACACCAATGCCTCACACCCAATCATTCAGGACGACAGTCCTAGATAAATCCTCTATCTAAGACAGGGAATAATCTGAATAATACACGGGTCATAACTGTACATGCTCCCAACATTCCTGAAACCTCAAGATCCGGTTAATTATCTTTCGAGTTACATTACCGATTGCAATGAAAAATAATAACAAAGATCAAGGACAAATACTTACAAATTAGATTTATTAACATTCAAAACCACGCACAACTGCGCAATTCGAACCACATTTCGTACCTTTTTTATCTAGGGAAATGTCGAGCTTCTGGCTACAACAATTTTCAAAATAGCAAATTCGTACTAGTCGACGATAATAATTGTGAAAAACAGAATAGTCCATCGAACACAAGGTCACAAGAACTATATCACATTCCGTAAAATGTTTGAATCTAGTCTGCCTTCCTAAAGTCATGCACATATAAAACACACAGATACCGCATATCCAGCAATGTTGGCAATAACAGTATGATTATCTGGGATGTTATATAAATTATAACCATAGAAAAAGTAAGTGCATGGGTTAATATTAAGGGTAGTGGATAATGAAAATGGAAGTGTTTTGATAAGCTTAATAGCAAGCTTATTAGTTGGAACTTATACTAAAGTGCGACTTGAATTAGGACACAATTAGCATAACAGCTTCTAACGAGTTTTGAACATTTTACAGTCAGATTAAAGTAAATATACTATACTGTACACATCAACAATTAAACCCATAAGTAAATGGTCCTGCCTTTTTATTCAGCTAAAGGAAACGCTAAAAATGGTCGACAAATATGTAATTGGAATGCAATGAAAACAGCCTGTAATTGCTTATTACAATCTGAAGTTATTTTATAAGAAAGTTGTGACTGATAGTTCAAATTAAACCAGAAATAAATTGTCCATTGACTAAAGAGATTCTTTCTAGACAAAGAGGACAAAACATTAAATCTAAAAGATCCTTAAAGAAGTTTACAAACTACACATTATCAACTTACGCTGCAGTGAATTATAATACGATTTAAGTTCCCAATTTGTAAATTACATGTTACAAGGTTTAAATTCACTCTTTGCGGATAAAACGACTCAATAGCTTTTATCACGTGAACATTAGAGTTTTAACAAGATTGTTGATTCTAATTGGGGAAAAACTGAATAAGGTTGTAAGAATAATAAAACAGAACTATAAAGTGAATTAAAACCAAGAACTGCTTCGAAACGAGAAGTTAATAGACAAAATACTTGCAAACGAATTGATAGAGTAAATGGTTGCGGCAATTTAAGAATAGTTGGTTCTTATGTGCTCCTTCAATGGTGACTAATTGATGAGTTTATTAAATACGCTACGTCAGTACAGGAAGAGTTCAAGCTTTTGAGCAACTGCCACTGACCATGTATGAATTATCCATGAAAAGCTAAACCAAAGTTATTTAAGGTATGCGCGGAGCAAGGAACGTAACAAAGACAGATAATCAGAAAGAACAAGAGGAAGTCTTGGGTTGTACACAGCAGAACGCTCCGCATGTACTTGACCATGTATAGATGCTGAAATTCCAACGCTAGTTTTAATATCAACTGGCAAAAAAGTAACAAAGGGCATAAAACTGTAATAAGTCAAGATAAGTTGGTCTGTGCAGCTGGCATCATCTCACTGCTCTGACCATGTGTATGATTACCTGAATCAAGTTATGCAAATGGCAATTGAAAGGAATCAAAGGATAAACTAAATAGTAAGATAGAATATGTATTGGACACTTGCGCTACTCCATAAACGCCATTGTAAGAAATTGTATGAATCCCCAGTAGTTCAAGTATGCACTGGACAAGAAAAAATAGGAAAAGTAATAAAAAGGAATACTCTATAATAAATGGACAAGTAGGTTTGTGCACTACACCTATCTTATTGCTCCACATGGAACGTTGTTTGAGAATCCAACGAGTAACTTTCAGTTATGCGGGCAAGGAAAAGTACAAGGGGAATAACATCTGTAATTGTCAAATGGTTAGGTTCTATCAAGGATCTCACTCTCTAATGGCTTCCGATCGAAAGAGCTGTATGAATGCCGACAAGTCGTCCATCATGCCGGACAAGGAAAAGTAACAAGGATTAACTCCTGTAATGGTAAGTCAGCTGGGTTATGGTTCTGTGCACTGCATCTCTCATTGTGCTTGAAGCATTGTGAGTTCATGTCGAATCCCAACTACTGTAGTGCATGGCGGAGTGCTATCTAAAGTCTAGACACAGAAGTGCAAAAGTATACAAAGGCAAAAACTAAAACGTAATATCAGTCCCAAAGATATAGATAGTTGACTAATGGAGTTTGGCAACCTGGCAGTTCATTATCAATCGTCCAGCATGCTCTTGACAATTTGGTATATCTGAATTCTTTGAATTCCACCACATTAGCATCTGTGGCCATTTAAACCGTAAAAAAGATCAAAGACCTTCCAAATTAGATGCCAAAATCAGAATAAGTGTCAGTCAAGAACGGCTTATCTCTACAATATACTGGCATGGCAGCTAAAAATTTGATATCGACCTATCCACTACCTAGTACATACTTTCGGAGCTTTCATAACTCTCAGACAAGAGACGCAACAGCAAGCTCAAGTCTGAAAGTGATGAAAACCGAACGACAAACACGCACACCAATCTAAACTGAATACTAGACCACCGCTGAGAACAATCCTGACAGATCGAAATGGTTTCGCCTCTTGTGGTTCACCTGAGCACCCTGCATCCTTCGTTGGTCTCGCACCACAATATATATAGATTGCCTACCTGAGATTATACGATATGCTAAATCGCCGTGGCTCGATGTTCTCATAGCTTGATAGGGAGCCGAAGTACATTCAATAACAGCATTCTTCACGCTCAAGCTAATCGAAACGTCCGAAGAAACCGTACGACCAGCACAGGCGGCTAACGACGAAACCGACGACTAGACCTAACTAAACGGACCTAGATCAACAATGTCTCCACTCGCGCCCCGGAGGGGGGGGTGACTACTACTTGTCAAAGCCTAAATCTGCTTGACCCTAAAGTTACGGCGGGCGAAACGCGGAGCGCCGCGGGGGGACTGGGCGGTTTTGTAAGTACCTATGTCTAGTATACTCGCAAAATCAAGACCTGAGTGACTCCTCCTTCAAATACCCAAATAAGGAATGCACGCTTGACGTATCGACCATGCACAATTGAAGCAGATAAGAATTCCGACCAGGTAGATTTCAATGTCATGCGGCCGCACTATGGTTGATAGGTAACTAATTCAACTGGGCATTCAACTCTGCTAAAGTAAGACAAGATTAGAAGCGTAAGATAGATTCTGGCACGCACTTGACCATACTGTATAACGTCGTTGAACGGTCAACATCTTTAGTCATAATCATCCCAAATAATTACGTCCCGACTTAATAGGCAGACTGGCAGCAAGAGCAAGTAAGTGAAGAAAGATGGTAGAAGGTGCAGCATAGACTAATGTAATCGTTATTGATAGAGCATGGTACGCATGATGCAACCTGATAGAAGAGTCCTCTTATCTTATGTGCCCGTGACGATTGCATTGAAGTGGTTGTACTCCCCAACCAACGTTCTCAAGATTTGATGCCAAGGCAGGAAAGTACACAAAGTAGAACCTAACACAGATAATTAAGTACGAGACGATATTTATGGTTTCTTTGGCGACTGGCAGCGACTTCTGAGCATATCGCAATTAAGTGACACATTAAAATGCAACCAATAAGTCACTAAAGTTAAGTATCCACGGGAAAAAAGAAACATTGTAAGAGTAAAGCATACAAGAAGTCCTAACTTTGATAAAATTCGTAAGAAGAGGCCGTTATGGTTTTAGTTGGAATAACCTGCTACTCTCCTCTATGATGCAGCCCATTGTTGTAAAGCATGTACACTGATAGTCAACACCCAACAATTATCTAAGTATGCCCGGACGAGGAACATAATAACATCGTGACCGTGGCACCACGAACCCAACCGACCACGACCGATGACCGAGGACCGTATTACGTCGGTAAAAAGACAAAATGTTAAAGGATGCTAGATTAATCCTAAACTATTTGCGACAGAAAGAAATTTAACTACTGGTTACATGAGTATAGATTAGCAATAGTCATAAGAAACTTCATCATTGACATAGACGGCTTTCAAAGGACATCTGGAATCTCCTTAGAATAAACAAGCACTCGACAACTTTCGTCAATATATCTATCGCTTCAGAATCGCAACATCAACCGATTCATGTCTATAAACTCCAAACTGGAATCTTAATCCGTTTGTGGAATATAGTCGAATGACTGTCACTCCTATGAGTGAACGGAAAAAAGATACTTATCATCAATGATTATGTGCATGTTAAATCAAAAAAGCGATTAAATTAATCAGTTAAAACAATAATGTCAATTGGAGTAACTTCAAAAAGGGAAGTGAAAAATTATGCACAGATCATAGGTTCAATCGTTGCTTCATGTCAATCGTAGTAAGCGAACGAAAGATCACCAAAATCTAGTTGACCTCGGAATTCAAATTACATTTAAGTTATAAAAGTGCTGATCGTGTTCAAGCTATCCAAATAATTCATCTTAATCTATTCATAGGCCACAAAAGCAATAGTGTGAAATTAATATTCAAATAATATCTTTTTAAGAAAAAAATCAAATGTGTACAGTTCATTACATGTAAAAATACAGAGAGCGGTCAACTCGTCACAACCGTTGATACAACATCTGAAGATCCTGACGCTGTTTTGGTCTTGAACACGCATGTTTCGGCATATATTAGCGTGTTCACCACGAAAGCGATGTATAATTGATCTTAGACGACCATTAACTCAGTGTTACGTCTGAAAATAGAAGATTATGGATGTCTACTTCTCATTTATACAACAACTCTGTGTATAAACGACAACCAGAATCCTCATAGAAGCCACAAAACGCAACAAGATGAAAAATAATATTCACTTCACATTGTTCCGCCGTTTCCGAAGCTAAGTCCATGTCTATATCAAGCTATTCTCACATCTGTACACCTTTCATGCACTTGTCCGATTCTAATTAAGTGAGAATTGACAGCTGCCTATTACCCGATTAAAACACAACTATGTGGTGTCAATATTTAAATTTATATCTGTAAGTTATATATTACATGTATCATACAGCTGAATCAAAAGCTTATACTGTAATAACACAGTAAAGTAACCAGTTTCTTTTTGCTTGTTTGCGGTTATATTTCGACAGATTATCTGTGATATGTTAGAAATAATATACTTATTCTAATAGCGACTCGAGAATAGTCTTTCCTTGAGTGAAATAAATCGTACGTATGCGTTGAGCTTACACCTGCAATGTCACTTCAACATTTGGTTATATAATAGGGTTAGACGTGTGTACATAAGATAAAAGTTCAACACCTCTAGTATTCCAGACGTGCATGCGGTCAGTTCCCAGTAGCCCCCAGATTGCGCGACAGTACTCGAATTTGTTTAAAGACTCTGAATACCAGAAAACTAGTTAACGGCATCATTTCTTATTAACAGAAAGATGTTGATAATTTCGAAGCAATGCCACAAACTGCTATTAGCACATAGGCTAAAGAGTCAGCACACTAAGACGAGCTACGGCTCTCTTTCCTCCGAAAGCCATTCCTGCACCTCAGATACTGGCATATAAAACTGATCCTCGAAGTAACGGCATCGTATAAGAACAAAATCTGACATGGGAATACTCAACGAGTTAGATTTTGACATGAGAACATCATCGTCTAAAGCATAACAAAAGAGGCCTGCATGAAAGTTTTTGTAAACAATTCAATAGACGTATACATACATAGTAGAAACTCGTAGCACGTAAGCAAACCAGAATCTTAGTGTCGCTAGTGGTGGTCTCTCGCTTTAACAGGTAACTAAAATGTTTGCAAATGCGAATACCATCGACACAGTATTAACGAGTCAACTTTAAACTAATAAATGGCAAAAACATAACATAGGAACAAGGCTGAAATAAAGAAGTAGTACACACATCATGAGCGCCTTCTATGTATCTCATCAGAGACACTGAAATAATCGAGCGAAAGACAAGGATTTTAGAACATGATTCTCTCGTCATACGCTAGTGTGTATTCAAAAGATGGATGAGAAAACATATTTTGATATGGAACAATGGTCAAGAAGACTGAAAATAACGAGCTTTCGGAGTATGAATGTGTCGTTTAAAATATGGGATAAAGAAACCAGAACTGCACGACAGTTTCGAAGGTAATGTGTGAATAGAATTTATCGCTAGGAGCACATGATTATGGCTACAGATACGCGATTCAGGAATAATAAAACACTAAATAACGAAAAAACAAAATATTTTGAAAAAACATTGTGAAATGTATCTTTGAAGATAAGCACTTTACCAATCCCGCTAGGGTTTTAGAAGGAGAAACACATGGCATCAAGTTTTAAAAAAACGGACAATGACCCTTGGGAATAGACTAAAGGGAGATCGCAATGAGCATCTGCAACAATGACTGCGATGCTTCTTATCAAACTAAAAATTGTGTGTAAAGGCAACCTCGTTACGTGCAACCGTTATCATATGATTATTGTTCTTAGCCCACGAGGCCTTAATATGCAACCTGAGACTGCCGCAAACGCTCGGCCTGATCCAAGTGGTGGCGCTATGTCCGCGTGAAAGTATAACGGGCCGCTAGCTGAATCACATTATACCACTGCATCACCATGCTTTCTGCGCACAAGAAGCGAACCTGGGCTGGTCACGGTACATCCACACTGATTGCTATGGAATCACCACCATATATTTTCCTTAAACGAACCGAATGTGAATAGAAGGACATCTGACAAACCCACACCTATAGAACTAATGAACGAATTTCGTCATGTTACACAACCTTTTCCAACACAGTGCTCTTGCTAGACGTTTAGGTTTGCCTATATGACTTAAAGGCTAAGTTTGGCAGCCTGATAGAGTTCTAATACATCTTTACAACGCCTTGATAGAACCGGAACCTAGTTTAGGAGATATTTGAAGTTTTAGTATGTGCTTTAAAAGTCATAAAAAAGTTTCACTACTAAATGCCTTCCAGATACGTTTTAATTGAAAAGTTGAAAAATCAATGCAGATAAAGACTTTTACATGCGTACCTGGAGCCTTGATCATGAACAATCTAAAGAAAAAATACTGCACATTATAATATTCACAGTGTCGCGTCCCTGAAAGACATCCGTTATTCATATTTAATACTAAATCAAGGGCACATTGGTCGCAAGGTACGAACGCACAAAAGCTCTTTGAACAGAAATGGCATGTAGTAATGCATATGTTACATTCGGGATATTATCTCCTAGGTCCTTAACATAATTGAACCCAAATACATGGTAACACTTAGATGAACTTATCATTTGGTGCTAGAACCCAAAATAAATAATCTTAACGGTCCATGACATACTCCCTGTTAAATTAAATTGAACAATCTGTGACCGTTGAATATGGAGAGAGACTCTGGATATGCGCGCAATACTAGGCTCAATGAGACTTTTGGCCAAGTATTAAAATCCGCTGAATCCAGAAAATTTTGCTCGAACAAGCAGTATCAAGTACTGTCCCATCAAAGAATATATCAATTTTTATTAAATTAAGTGAAATTTTAATAAATGTCATGTTTTAAACCAGACGTCAATATCTAGCATGTTTCATTTTTCATAAGTCAGTAATATGGTCAAAATGTTAAAATTATATTTTTTCCCGTTGACTTACATTGTAACCTGACATGACGTCCATTTCAAAATGGCGGCGCCAATATAGACGTCATGTAGGGTTCGCCTCAAAATTAACGTGAAATGTACTCGGTAATTATAAAAAAAATTTGATTATTCTTATTTACTTACTGGTGGATCAATAGCTAAATGTTATCATTAAGAAGAAATTGAGTACAAAGTTGGTGTCAAAAAGGCAATTTTAATAGCAAACCATTAAACAATTTTAAGTAAAAATATCAGTAACCGCTTTATAAATTCTAACACACAAAATTTATATAATTACCATGATATACTGTCGTTTTTATATTCTTTTATGAAAAAAGAGCAATGAAGTGACTTGATTAGATAGCTTTTCAATCAAGCGCGTATATTGAATACCGCAAAACGTCGTAGGGAACGGGAACACTAGTTAGAGGTTATAAACATGGTTCTTAAATTAATGTTTAATTTACATAATTCTGTAGTTGTCTGAATTCTGTCCAATAGTATGTATCACGTCTATTCAAAAATAATTAAATTGACCAGGTTCGATGGGATACAAACATATGTTACCCTTCTTATTTCGGGTGCGATGTTCGTGCGCTAAAATTTTCCGTAGGTTCAACTGTCACAAGAAATTGCCAACAAAAACCACATTATCATGCAAATCTGACAAGAAATATATAGAAAGGAGAACTGATTCACTATACGTTCAACATTGGTTTGCTTGTAACCACAGTGTCTACTTTAACTAACTCCTTCGCTAATGAGAGAACACAGACTCGCGTTCGAGGAAAATGTAAATTATAAGAATATAATATCATGTTTTCTAGTTTGAGCCTATACACTTTAAGCTCGTAAATACAGATTTAACTTTCCGTCTCACAATTCAACAACATGTCCAGAAATAACTGGCAGTGATTTGATATTATTAAGAATAAGTTATAATTGGAGCGTTCAATAAGCGACAATAAGTGTGTTTTTTTGTAGACACAGTGTTACATATAATGTTAATGTGAAGGGGAGATCGAGTCAAAGAGAAACACCGAGTGACATTCTCAATAATTTAAGCCGTCCTAAAATTTGAAAATATTCAGTGAAAAAACAATAGCATTTTTTTCGCGGGAGAAAAGATACCGCGTATTGTATACTATAGTATTTTGTAGCTAAAAGAGAAGGACTTACAGAAGTTTTGAATAACAAGATAATATATAGGAAAGTCATTTCAGAGAAATATATAAAATAGTTTAAAAACATAAAATCAAAACGAAGGTTAGATCTATATGTAATTAATGGAAGTAGTATTGTACTGTTATAGATTAATGTCATTAAGTGTGTTTAAAATTATTTAAATGTTATCAAAAGTTTTATTATCAATATATGTTTGTTTGTTTCATTTTACGCCTTTTCCCAACAGTATTTCAGTCATATAGGCGGGTAGTTTCCTAACAATCGTTCCTGGAGAGTTACACCAGTACTAGACTACCTTCCTCCGCGCTAAACTACCAAAGCATTTATTTATGAATTGAAGGTGTAATTTTAAACAGTTAAGTTGCAAAATCTGGGTATACAAAAATTATATTAAATGCCATCAAACCAAATTTATCTCAAAGCTTAAAAATATCTGTATGAGGTTTCATATGCCTAACCGCCCTCTGTCAATGCCACAGCTGGAATTATCCATAAAAGCGCGAGGCATTTTTGTTATGTCATCTATTTCGTAAATTGTTGTTGACGTAACAGAGTTTTTTCGTCGGGAATCCATTTTCTATAGTTATAAACATTGTCATGTTGACAACTAAAATTGATGGGCCGTTCTTGAATTATGGATTTGGAACATACGGAATTATGATGTGTTTCATTTACATATTTCATTTGCTAACCGAGATAACTCCACAAATTGAATAATGTTTTAATGGTGAGACGGATGAACAGTTTAAAACATCTGGATCATCATAAGTGTAGGAGCCATGTCATTCAGGAGTTTTGATGGGATCTACGGAATCGGATAGAAAATGGCAATGAAGGAATCTTCAGAATGCGAATTTTTCGTGACGTTTATAAAGATCAATTTCGAAATGCATACAGTAGAAATTCTATTCAGCTTAAAATAAGTGCAATTTCTAGATCTACTCCATGTGACTCTGTGTTCTTGTTGCTTATTTTTTTATTTTTTTAAAGTTTTCCATCATGCATTGTAACTAAACTGTTACATCTTGTAGATCCAGCTTTGTAAAATAATCATGAAACGACCCCGAGAACCTCATGCATAGTTTAGAAACATGACACGTGCTTTCTCACGTTCATCTTCAAATGAGGAGTACTTCGGCAATGGCTACGGAAAATAAACAACAGAGAGTTACCATAGAGAAATCAAAATTTGCTTTCAGAAGAAAAGTAGACACTTTAGAGAAAAATCCTGGAAAATCTCGAGGGTGACATTTATTAAGATTACAAAAATAGTTTAATTTTTGTTCAACCTCGTTTTGTTAATTCATACCAGGCAAAAGTTCATTTCCATTTTTAGTGGGACAGACTATAACATTTTAGATTTCCTTTCCACCTATTACTGAATTTGTGGATACAATAGCATAACGTTTATTAACAATTTATTCTTAATATTTTTATGTTTTACCTGCGATTAACCTGCTTTTGTGTTTTTTTACCCTTTTGTTGTTCTGTTTTTTTTTTTGTTTTTTTTTCATCACATACTTATTTTTAACACTTTCATCAAGAAGTTGTCATGCTTGACAGGTTAAGATTATTATAGGCGTCAAGATAAATGCTACTCTGGAATATACTGAAAGTTTGGGGGACTTACAATCGCAAGTATAATATTTCTTCACACCTTTTCAATTTTCAGATTTTGGAAGAAAATTTGAATTGATAACACCAACATTTTACCTAAAAAATTGTTCGGAATTCAGAATTTAGAAGCTTCGTTATTTAGAGGAACTAATTACACAGAAAACAGAAGGAGAAATTTCGAGACCCTGAAAAATTTCGGATTTAGAAGTTTCCTGATTTAAGAAGTTCAGGAACTCGAAAGTTACATTGTATTTTATCATCTTTAGTAATCTTGACCTTGCAAATATTAACCTTAATTACATGTTTCACACCCGTAGTCATGAACATGACCATTTGTGTTTCAATCCTTCAATACATGATGACTAAATTCTCCAAATACATATTTTCATATTTATATCTGTACTTTGACCCATATTTGTGACATTGACCTTGACCGCAGGGACCTAAATTTTATACGCAACCTTCCGCATTACAATGGTGAAAAATTGTCCTAAGTTATGTTGACTACCCTCAATGCATGTAGAAGATTTGTTCCGGTCAAGCGTTTACCAATGAAGTGTTTGTCAACAAAAGGATTTTGAAATATATGGAAAATCGGTAACCACTCAGTCTCTGAAGCAATGAAAACAACAACATTAACCAACAGAAAAACATGTAAAAAAACAGATTCTGTCTTTGATAAAATTGCGATATTAATATTAAGCATTAAATGTGTTGGGCAAAATAATCCCGGACCAGAAAGTAATAAAACACTGATAAGAAGTTCGGGAAACGTTTACAGCAGCCAAATAGCATGCTAGCATTCTAAAGAAAGAGAAAGTGAGAAAAGAAGAGTTTTCTCAAAAATGATAAAACATCCAACTAAATAAATGAATTAAAAATATGGAGCTAAAAAATTTGAAACGTCGTTATAGTTGAATATGCAAAAGCAATTTTCTTTCAATTATTTACAAGTTACAGTTTTGTCTCTTTATGTTTCTAAATGACTTTCAGTTCGACTAAATAGAAATATGTAATATTGACGTACTCGAATAAAGAAGAAATATATTTACTAAATTTCTCTGTTTTGTCGTCTTTTCAAATTTTTTTAATAATGTACTTAATGTACAAGGAAACACAATCAATTTTACTTACGTTTGTCATTGATTTGGCCTGAAGTTTCTGCTCCCTTCGTTACTTTTCCAATAGAGACGGGTTTTGAAATGATAGTTTCACCTTAAAAAAAACCCTCAAACTTACGTTATGAATATCTTGGTTTTGTTTTATGAATCATGTGCCACAAGTATATATCAGATACATTGTATTAACTGCGGTCAATGTTGAAGTTAAGTGATTTAACCAATGCTACCATTGAATGAAATTATTAAACTGGATAGCACAAAACACAGTGTATGTAATTTATTTGATTCACAAGAAAGGGAAACGAAGGGATTTTCTCAGAAAGATTTAACAGTTTCTAAAAATCATTACGCATTTTGTACGACAATGAACAAGTCCAGTCAGAATATCTACAGTTTCAATTTTTCAAGTTCTCAAAGAAAATATAACATACTCAATTGTCGCCAGAGGTGTCATTGAATAATTAGCGTTTTAATTTAATCATATTGTGAAAAGAGGAATATATAGCGTTTTGGTACTGTTTAAATAAATAAACAATAATTTACCATCCGGTTCTGTTTCTGCACGTGCAAAATAATTTGTACGATAAGAAGGAAAAAAATACATTTATATTTAGAGTAATAAGTTTAAACAACAAAACTTATGACACGTCCCTAAAAGAGTCGATTGCGTATTGTAATGTTACATATTAATAAGCTCTATATTGTTATTTGAAAATAAAAGACAATGACCTATAATGAAAATTCTTTGAATTACACTAGGATAATTATTATATTCTTCATTGTTTTTTGTTTTTTTCATTGTATTAATTACTTTTGGTGAAATATTTATCTATCTATTATAACAGTATATGCTACAGTCATAAATCTGAATAATAATGCAACCTGTTGTTTGTAATGATTCTGGTCCTTGTACGTCTCTTTCGGCATGTTCAGATTCTGAATAGATTTTGTCCCCTTCAAAAGAAATTTATTGTTTTGATACTTTTTTAAAGTTGTTTGAATGTTGAGCTAGTCTAATGATTGTAATATGTCTAGCAAGAACTAGTGCAAAAAGAAGAACTATCTTAAAAGCACATATTTAAATGCTGTTTGGACAAGCTTGATGTAAAAAAGTGAAAGTAAAATTCAATGCATAATTCTGAAAGGGGAAATTGGTCCAACGATTGCATTGTTTCTAAAATTATTCAAACATATCAAAATATTATTTCTAATAATCGAATTAAGCTTGAAAATATATGTGCTTTTAGTTATATAGTATATCCCTTTTTGGCTTCACTTCTATATGTCTGCCCAACAACAGTCTGGCTTTATTTTCAGATGTCACTTTTATTGTTATTACTTATTTCGTTAGATGAAATAGAAGTTTTGAATAATGCTACTGATTTATAGTTATGTGATATTGTATTTATTTTAGCTGTCAAATTGAACAAACTAATAAAGAAGAAATGCTATAAATGTTGTAAATAAACAATAATTGAGAATGAGTTATAAAAATATAAAACATAAACAAGAATAGAATTATCTTTAAATAGATACTCGGCCGAAGTCAAACTTGTTAACTTGCATACGATAAGCTACTACTTACCATGATAACCGCAAACAGAACAGTTTATTTGTCCTTAATAGTTTCATTTCATTTTTACCCGCAATGTTTTTCCCCATTAATTGTCATATTAGATTGAAACAATATTACTTACATTATTTGATTTTAATCAAAATGGAATTTGATTTGAATAGGAATTTATAATAAAACAAAGATTAAGTAGATACTGTACACTAATTCTACGTAAAAATTTGCAACAGTTACTGTAAATTAGTCGAAAGTTCGTTATAATCGTGTTATGCCCGGTTCGAGAAGAGAATATAATGAATAGAACAGCTTAGAAGAGAAACCCAATCGAACGCAAAAGTATCAATAAGGCGACCTGTCATATTTAATTTCATATATTTATTCAAAAGCTGTTAGAAACATCTAGACAATATCATTATTGTGTTTTTATATATTTATTCTTATTTATATTTTTTTCCAACACTTCTTGCCATCGGACAATCAAACAGACCTCTACCTATAACGGAAGCTCTTCTAAAGTATCAAACAACAGGCTATAATTGTTAAATGACCAGTGAAGATTCAGCCTATATTCATTTCTTTACTGTTAATTTTAGCGGAAGTCAAGGTGAAATCGGACGGCCTTCGGCCGAAAACTTCCGTCTATAGTTTAAAAAGACATTTGAATATGATAAAATTCTAAAGGGTATTGATAGAACATTTATGGCAGAATGTGAAGTTATGTTAACATTACCTGCACATTATTGTTTTTACTCTTGGATGGGCATATAGATACTTCCACATATTCTTTATTCTTAAGTTGTTTCACTTTGAATGAAGTTTATCGCATAAGAAAACTAATTAATTAATTTCAATTTTACTCACTTGTGTCGCTTTTTACCTTTTAAATCTGCATATTTGAAAAAAAGACAAAGGAAAAAGGTAAACTGTTTAACGGGAATTAAAGTGCTCAAATCTTACTTACTGTAAACATCTACATCAATTTTAAACCCCAAAATAGTCATTGGTCTCTTGTTCATTATTTCATATACAGCTGAAAAGAGAATGCTTAAATGTGTATTCCTGACAAAACATGTCATTGAATGCAGTGACAAAATTAACTTGTATAATCATTTCATCCTGCAGTTTTGAGCTGAAAATTGTATTTTTTTATCTGATTGTTTTTTCCTTAAACTATTTGAGACCAAATAAAGAACATTTTAATAAATATATTTAATGATTATAACTGACTGATTTTACGATTATATTTATTACAGTTTCTTACCTGCAGACGTATCAAATGTGATAATAGCAGAACTCTCCTTAGGATTAACAGTCACCTCAACAACTTTTCCACAAAAATCTATCGCGTTTTCAAAGAATCTTTTCAACATAGCCCTATTCATGTCTACCGATACTCCGGAAAGTTTAATCTTTGTTGGCTCTTCAGTCAGTGTGTCACGTCCTATGAAGTAAATAGAAAAACAAGAATGTTACTTAACATGTGTTGTTTGTTTTTTTACACTCTATAAAATGAACGCTTTAATTGTATCAGTTAAAACCAATAATCTCACATTGCTTACTTCAATAATAAGGGAAGTGGAAAAAATATAAGACAAGATACAAAGTTTCAACCTTTCTATTAATTTTATTCGTAAGTTTAGGAAACCTAAAGATAAAAAATAAGTTGAACCTTGGAATTCAAAACCTACATTTAATTTAATAAAATATTAGTTTAAAGCTGCTTCTTTTTTTAACCTTAAAATTTACTTTAGAACCAATCATTTTAATTCGTCGAAAAATCAAAATCAATAAGTATAGCTCAATGACAAAGAAAAATGAAAATGTAACCCCAAACTTGCATTATTTCATTTAATAATATTTTTCTTCTGCTGCAAAAGTATAGATAATTTTATGATATTTTACAAAATTTCACATCCAAATGAAAAATCATGCATACCACAAAAATGAATAGTTTGAATAGAATGAATATGGACAACCTTTAATATCCAAATAAATATATTATTAATAATAAAAATCAATGGTTACAGATTTACATTACATGTCAATTACAAGATACGGAACATTTTCGAAGCAACAGGTTTTAAAACGTTCTAAATGCTGACAGCGTATTTTGTTTTGTCTTGAAGAAGCATGGTTTGCAAATATATATGGCCGTTAGTTTCACCGACATGACCGAAACAAGCGATGTAATAATGATGAAAAAAGACCATTTGAACTAAAGTTGTATTATACTTTCTACAGAAAATTTCGTGTAATATTACATTATCAATACATATGACTGTAAAAAATAGAGAAACAGAATCCCTAAAGAACAACAAAATCGACAATATTGAAAATGTTGCTATTATTTCTATGTGTTCCTTCTTTCCGAATACTTGTGCTGGTGTCTTATTCATAATCGATTCAGCACCTTAAAAAGGTTCATGCAACTTTCTGATTTTACGTTTAGTGTAGAAAATGTCAGCCTTTTTTGTATATTAAATACGCGATTTAAAACACGATCATGTGCGTATATTTATATCTTGTAGTTTGATATTATAATATTGTACTCGTATCATGAAATGAATCCAACTTGATACTTATGTATATCTTTCAGTGAAGTTCTTTTCTTTTCTTGTTTTATTTTGCAGATTTCTGCCTGAACTTTATATGATTGAACATATATTTATTTTGAATATCCTCGCATACCTTTTTATTGAGTGGAAGGAACATTTTCTGTTTGTCTGTCTGGCATAAAGTTTCTTTCAAAACTTTAAAAAATTCAGCTTTCAAATGTGTGTCACACAAATGAATCAAAGTAAAGTCTTATAACAGTACTTATTATATTGCCATAAATTGTTAGCAACATCATTTTCTATTTAAGGATGTTTAATGGTGTCGAATAAATTAACAAAGTATATCATGCAATTAGGATAGGAGTCCAAATTTTTTATCCCCGCCAAAGCCGGAGAATGGAATATTAGAAATGGTCTCCGTCCTGAAGTAAGGGCAGTGTGTAAGAACAAGGACCCTACATTGCCTACTTCAAGAGTTTTAGATTTACTTGAACATATTTTCACAAGCATAGCTGAAAGAGTGCATTTTATTCTAAACTTAATACATTAATAAAACACATGCGGTAAGCAAAGCCAAGATCTTTACGTTTCAAATTTTTAGAGTTATTACATTGTAGCAGATTTACTTAAAAGTTTCGCCCGCAGCAATACTTCGAAAGTACCTTAGGACTTTACTTTCATTTTTACAATGACAAAGCGCATTGGTAGAAGGAACAATGTGCAAATATAATAACATTTCCTTGCATGCTTCTATTTATTCCCCTTAGACACATTTAAAAACAATCCAGAGCCAAAAGGCAAAGGCATTTAAAAATGTTTTCTACGTCCATGCCCCCGTCGTAACTACAAAGGAATATTAGAAATTATATTTGAAATGGCATGGGTAGAAGTGAGCCTGAAAATCTTGTATATTCACAGCTTGATATTTTGCTTCATGGATATAATAAAAATATTTCTGAAGAAGACTTATTATTGTTCTATTGCGTGAAATGTTGTTCTGTGACAGATTTATAAGCTACTTTTGCAACTATCTTCTCAGTGGTTTCGCACCAACTTCAGAATCTATGGAATTAAGATACGGAAAATCCCCTCGCAATGAAGCTGAATCGGGAGTCGCAATGCGTTTTCTCACATATATGCCTGGCCATAGCTCTAATCAAAATAAATTCGTGTAACGAAAACCTCATGTACGTACACGCTCGTGTATGATACTTTTTTCTAGTCATTGGCACGTCTTAATGCAACCTCAAACCTGCCGCTGCATATCTCATGCATGTTCACAAGTTTGGAAGTATTCCTCCTAGCAGGCCATTAACTATCGAGCGGGGCACCACTCCGAGCAAGTATTAAAAAAACTTCATTACAAAGAAAATGACGAACCAACATATCAGCCGGACAAAACCTACACCTTGTAACAAACCTTTGACAAATTTTGCACATGCAACACGGCGTTGATTTTATTTTCAGGAATATTTTATAGCCGAGAGGGATATCCCATAAAACATGCCAACTTCACTGGTCTGATTGGACTAAATTGAATATAATCATAGTCAAAATAGGAAAAAGATGTAGTCTGCATTGTGAATTTCACCTTTCTTTACGCCGATGCCTTGCTTTAAAGAGAGCAAGATACAACGAGTTGTTAATGGCACATAACAAACCATATGTTTAGGACATATCGACTTATATCGATAAATCATAAGTGTAACGGTCAATGAAAGCAAAGGAACGAAGATAATATATGCACAGTATATCACAATAAATGCAAATTGTTTTCTTTTTTTCATTCGGAGATAGAGAGAGTATCGGTAGCGATCACGAAAGTTCTTCCTGGATTATTTTTCAAGAAACTTGTTTTTATCAGAGCGGTCGGAAGCAATTCCAATGGCAGAACAAAAGTTTATACAAACAGTAAGTTAGAAAAAGTAACACACTGTTAACTGTTAATAAAACGCTATAACTGTTAAGGCAACGATTCATCAACACGAACTTTGATATATCATCAGAATAAATAAATGGACAAAAGTCTGTGTAGCAAGATTGGTCATAGGAATGAAAATTTACCAAACCAACGTTCTATATAGACCCCATAGTTAATTTTGGAATATCCAGAACATATCTGATGGTAAAATATGATTTAAGTATGGACATGAAGGAGAAATGTAATCATGTAAAATATCAAATATATTATCTCATTTTCTATATCCTTCAACATAATATTCAGCTGATTTACACTACCCTCAAAATCAAATGTTGAAAGCTAACTGGCTTGCGCGTCTTTCTTGTAAAACTTTATGACATATAAAGTAATGTAGTCTGATGAATGTATAGTCTATCGTGTACTATAACTAACTTAATTTCGGATTTGTTCTGATGAGCAATCATACGGAAGTCAAAATAAATACTTTGTAACCATTGGTTTAGAGGATGGTGTAGGTGAAACAAGAGATCTAGAAAATATATACAATTTTGATAAAACACCTTTTAGTTAGTAACAAAGAGAAAATTAAACCATCTTCAATCAGCTCATATATCAGGTTCTAACCTAAAATTATGTGTAACGTCTTCAATTATAAAATACAAAAAAAAAAAAACAGAACAAAGCATGTAAAGTATGAAATTTGACAATCTACCATCTACACTCCTTTTTGTGCCCTTTACAACGTCCGCAACATCATCGCATTGGTAACCGGCAGTATCTGTAAATGTAAAACGGTCATACACCATAGTTATTGAAATAAATTGAACTGACGGAAATAACCCATTCAGCAAATGATTATAACATTGTGTAATTCTTTCGCAAACTTTAATATAAGACATGACATATATTATCCATGTTTACAAGGTACAGGAATTTGAAAATAACAAATGCAAAGAAAGCATGATACACACTGTCTAGAAACTTCTTCCATGTGAAGGTATGAAATGTTTGTTTAAACGCCTTTTGAAACTCATTTATTTTAAATTTGTAATTTCAGCTGATTTTTATATAGAATAAATACATATTTGTAATATATTTTTCGAGTTAAAAGTTTTTTGTTTTCCCAAACATATTTTAAAGTATTACAATAATAAGCAAGTGCATAGTAAAACAGCCATGCTTAAATGAGTATATTTTGTAGTTTTCGTATGCTTTTGCAAATATTTACCTTTTTCCCTCGGACCTGGGTTTGGTTCAACACCAGCAATCATTAAAAGAACGCCAATAAAAAGCACACAACCAACAGTTTTTAGGTTATTGCTGACTTTAATCGCCACATCAATACCCCGGAAACTTCTGCAACTGTCAATTGCACCACTACATCGGTATTGCCTGTAACTACCAATCCTTGCTCGATATGTTTGAATGTCAACTCCCATGTTTAACTAAAAGTGATGAAATAGAAACTTTCAGAATAACATACAACAATCATGATAAATCAAAACATCTATGATTAATTCAATTCTTTTAATAAAATATACATTTTTTTGTAACGACAAAGATTTGGCATTCAATGTTTACTGTTGTTATTTGTTATGATAATGACAAAAAGAATAATTAATACAAGTAACCATGATAGACCAACTCTTACTTAGGGTAAATATAGACAATATTTGTTTTGAAGTTTTTTTATTACATGTACCTGCCTATAATTAGTTTTATTATTTTTATTGAAATCTACTAAGCGGGTTGAATTGATACTTCCGACTGGCTTCTTTGGGACTTAACTTCGCAGGATGTGGCATGCGTAGAGGGTCTGGCCCTTTTTCTAAGAGTATTTAAATATTTAGACAGGCTTTAACCTAGAAAAGGTTTTATTGCAATGCAACTATCAAAGTATGGCATTGAAGACTATATATCCATTTTTGTTGTTCATTTCATTTGTTTTTGTTTTTTTTAAGTTGATAATCATACTTGATTTGCTTTATTGTATGTTCGTTATGTTTCAGTTAGGTCAGCTTTTCAAATAAATACAATAGAGAAAAAAAAATTCATCTATTTTAAACAAAAGCGGTTATGTTTGACAGCTTTTATAACAAACGATTCCAGACTCCTGTTGTATGACAAATACGAATTCAAAAATAAGAAAATATCATTTTGTTGCGTTGATATCCAAAATATTACATCCGTGATAGTTGTAGTAAAATAACAATATCATTTCAACATATATAAATAAATCCTTCTTAAAAGTCATAGATTGTTTCAGTCAATCATTTAAAATATCCAAGATTCAACACATATTTGAAAACATTTCATTTTTATTATTTCTTGTAAAAATCCCAAATGTAAATTGCTGTAAATTGCTGTATACTGTATGTATGTAAGTCTAACATTTGTATAACTGGTATATATTGTGTATATCAGTGTGTTCATGTACATAATTGGTCATATTTAAAATCAAAGCACAGAAGGCGCTGAATTTGTTTGGGTCTCAGAATGTCAGAAAGGTGAATGTTGTGAGATTATAAAACAATTAGTTTTTGTATAGTGCCACCAATGCTTTCCATCGTTTTAATTGTAGTAGATTGGGTATAAGACTAATTGCAACACTGATATTCAATCCAATGTTTATTTGACTTAAACAATTTGAAAAAAAAATGAGTTGCCTTAACTTGGATTTGAACTCCAGACCTCTCGCTTCCTAAGCGAGCGCGCAAACCTCTCGGCCACGGTGACTTTATACGTTAACGGTCTGAAGAAAACCATATTATTCTAAATTAGGGTTTGTAACGACACTAACTTGTGTAAATAATCATGGCGCTTACTATAAGCATGTATATCTATAAAGAATAAAACAATATAAGAAATCTTCGACCATATGGGAATTATTTTGCTTAAATAATGCGCCTGTCATGTGACCATATTTACGCAATGATCTCCCCTGAATTTTTCGGCCTTAGTGTTACATATAAAGGGAAGTAACCGCTTCAAAAAAGCGGACTACTTTCGGCAATTGCAATTAACAGCATTAGAGTCTGAAATTTCGCTACCATTTTTTGTTTGGTATGACGACCCAAACAAATAAAAACGAAAATTTCATGCTACGGACATTTTTTTATTCAAGAGGTTATCTATAGGGTTTCGCAAGTAAGAAAAAGATAAGTGCTTCAACATTGATATTGTTCATTTCTAGCTCAAAAATACATTATTTCCAATTTTTCGATAGATAGCATGATATTTGATAGTAAAAGTAGTAATTTAAGTAAGATATCAGCCTCAAACTGACCAAGAAGTAAAATATTGAATTCCCTTCGGCGCTACGCGCCTCATGCAATTCAATATTTTACATATTGGACAATTTTCGGCTTATATCTACTACTGATAAAAATTAAATAGTAAGAAAGGCGACTGAACTCACATTAACCCATACCCATTTAGTTGTACAGTATGGTGGTCGATTGCGATCATTTCAAATTCGCGAAAGATTCTATCGTTTTATCCTAAAATGTCCTAAAATCCTTCAAAAGGTCGAGGGGAAAATTATAGACCGCGACGTTTTGTTCCTTATCAACAGTCTCATAAAACATCACGGCAAGAAAAATCAATTTTCAGCCGCGATATTTTGCGCAGAGGGATTTCCCGCAGAGGGATTTCCCGCATAAAATTAAAAGCCGATTCAAAACAAAATATCGCGGTTTATTATGGCCGCAACCGGCTACCATTATGCACATGTTTGTGTTGCTTAGTTTACTTTGTTGACAGAAAATGTTGCGGTTTTCTTTTTGTTTAAATCGACTTTTTTACGACAGATTTGTGACAGAAAATCTCTGGTTCATATAATCTGCGTCATTTTATACAATTTCGACATACAATCTCGCAGATTCAAAAGTTGCCCACGTCAATTATAAACAGACAGTAAAAAAATTTTCGTGCCTTCAAAACGGGCGTTCCGGCCACCACAGTATCAGCTAGCTGTAAATAATTTAATACTTCCGCTTCTTCTCAATGATTTGGTGCGATGAATGTGTACACGTGATGATCAAGAAAATGAGATTATTTAGAATGCTTCTATCGAACTAAATTATCATATATTTTTAACTATGCATATGCAATTGTGTATGTCGTCCATATTCTATAATGTCTTTATTCTATCATAACTTTCTTGCACAGGTTTGAATCGATAGAACATGTTGTGAGAGCAGCATGAAAACACGACAATTTGTCGCAAACAAGACAGTCACGTATTTTCCACGCCTATATAGCTCTTTGGCATTAATTATGTCAATCGGATATAAATCATAAAGATAACTTAATGGCTATTAGATAGCATATGAATAACAATGTCCTTTATTTTTGTTTATTATGTCGAGCAGAAAAGGTATTTACTATAAATGTCATGACTAATAAATAAGCAGACAGGATGGAATCATTAAATGATTTAACTAAAGCAGAGAATTAATTATTTGCCAGTATAAATCATTTAATCACATTACCTGACAAAAACTTTCACTGGACTACGTGTCACATATGTTGAACATAGTCATGCGTGATGCCCAAAAAATTAATTTGTCGGTAAATGTGATTGTATTATTGAATCAATCAAAGAAACCATTGCGACACTTAAAGTCAGATGAATTATTGGCGTCAAAAATCTATTTATGTTAATGAGCTGTTGTGATATTCAACAGCAAATGCGACGTTAACCAACTTTAACACATTATGATATAAGTGCATACAAAATGTGTTGACATTTAACAGACATCAAAAATTTTCGGATTCTTCCATGTAAAGAAACTATACTGCTAACATACGAAACATCGATGATTCTACTCAGGTGCCCGTCGTGCCTAGAATTACGCACAGATGGGCACCTAAGGTCTTCCGTCGCCATTAAAGCTGGATACTCGTCATTTGACTTATACTGAGGTGATGCGACGTAAAGCCCCAAAAGAACATCAAAAGCATGTAAATTCTATTTAGATTTTAAGATATTTTATTTCTTTGAACATATAAACACGTTATAATATACACTTACAACTTGATAATTTCACCAGAAACAATTGCTTTTCAGTGTTGGAAATTATTTTTTAAATGAACTTGATAAAAGGCAAGTCCAGCTCTTTTGGCAAGTTAAGCTCAACTTTAACTTGCTCCTCTAGTAATATGCTTTCACAACACTGATTGATTTTTTGTTTTTCTTCATAATAAACAATAGGGCCACTAAGTTGGCCCTGGATCACTCATCAAACACATCATTTCATTTATATAATTCACTATATAAATTGAAATATTTTGCTCTACTTTTTTAGAAAGGCTTTGTTTAAAATATTTATATTGCATTTATGTATACCTTTGAGACTTTATAGGGTTAACGCACGTTTTTCCGTGTTATAACGTCTGCAGAGTCCCGAGGAACGGTTGGTGCCCGAGCCCGGTAGGGCGAGGGCTCCAACAGTTCCGTAACTTTTTATGACAGTTTGACATTTTAGTTAATCACATATACCTTGGCGCAGGATAAAGCCATTTAATAAAAACGACATTACACTAGTGTAATAAAACTTAGAGGTGACATCATTTGCGCTATATATTAATATAGTGTTAAAGCGCGCTAGTTTTAGCATTACACTATAGGCGCGTCATTGGAAAATACTCATTTTAACAGTTTACTGGTTGGGGACCACCAAACCGGATAACCACCAAACCCGGACAGCTCCAAAAAAGCTAAATTTAGTATTTTCTTTGTTCAGTGGTTGTCAGTTACTTTTCATCAACAATAAATGCATGTTTCTTCTAAAATTAAGTAAATACATTTATTTCAACCTCTGTAAATGGTAATATTTTAATGTTTATTTCAACAATGTTGACGTTGAAATTTGGGGTCATTTGCAGGTAAACAATGGAATATCCAAAACTTCAGCATTTGTTGCTGAAATATTGTATAACATGTTAAAAATGAAAAATTAAAACACCAAAGCTTTGCATTAATTCACATCATGTACATATACATATGTATGTCCAGACACATGGTACTGTAGTGAAGACATTTTAGGTAATTTTTATACCCCCCTTTTCGAACCTCAGATATAAGTGTCACTTCAATCAGAAATAGACAAACTAGTTTGTTAGTTAGGAGAAGAACCTAGCTGAACTGTTTCAAATTCTTAGGTCTCTAGGTTAAAAATTATGAAATCTGTACGGAAAAATGTTCAAAAAGTGTCCGGTTGATGGTCCCTGATCAGTACTGTTCTTATATTTAATATATGTGATCAATAGAATATTTTATTTAATTTTACCCATGAAATATGGTGATATATCAGTCAAATATAATTCTTTTTTTTAAATATATATGAAATATAAATATGAAAGTGGGCGGAGTAAAAACTCATATTTATTTTATGGGACTTTTTTCGCCGTTTTGTTTGAAAAATCTGATAAATACAAAACAACTTTTTCTTGAGCTTACGCATAATTAACTGCGCGCTGTACAATTGCAGTTGGTAGCAAGCATTTTCTTTGATAATGAAATTAAATAAAAAGGTTATTTTTTTGTTTGTCGTGAAATATGGTATATATTTTCACGAAACATGATAAAATGCCACATATTTTCACTCGCCGTACCGGCTCGTGAAAATATGTGGCATTTTATCATGTTTTGTGAAAATATATACCATATTTCACGCAAACGAAAAAATATCCTCTTAATATTCGTGTAGATTCAATACTAAATTTATTGAACTCGTTGAATAAAATAATATTATGCTCGCCAGAGGCTCGCATAATATGATTTTATTCAACACGTTCAATAACTTTAGTATTAAAGTACACTTATTTAATATCCTCTATATATTAAACATGTAGTAATAAAGTTAATTTCAACAAGTGCTGGTGAGTGGTCTTTTAAAGCCGTACCGGGCTAGGCTACCAACTATTCCTAAAAACTCTGCAGACATTGTAACTTAAAAAACAAGAAGCAAGAGTTATTTAAAGTTAAACACAAAAAAATGCAGACTTTTTAATTAAAAATAAAAAATTAATTGATATCTGCTGCAACAAACAAATGTGTATCATGTCTTACATATAAATTGTCATTTTTTAACAATTTATCAATTTCTTGCATCTTTCTGTGAGTCGTAATGAAAATGAAAATGACAAGCTCCTCCTGAAACATTGAATGTAAAAAGTTGGGGACCAGCAAAAGGCATCATAATGTTTTGCATATTTTTATTGACATTAATCGAACTTTGCGCAACAGTGGATTGTTTTCTTTCAGATGTGTTCGAATCCTGACCCGAGACACTAGAAACTACTGGTAGTGGTACACCAGTTTCACTTTCTGGAACAGTTACAGAATTGGTTTTGGTAACTTGGTCACTGACATTTGATTTGGAAAGTGCCCCGGACAAAACATTAGCATACTGCCTTTTTTTGGTCAGAGGTTTGACCATCAATATAATGCTTCAGACTTTCTTCATTTTTGTGCTTTGTTAATTTGCATATTTGCTAGGTATCTACACCACTCTGGTACAGGACTGTTATGGCTGTTGCACGAACAGAATGGTTTGTATAAATTTGTGAAAAACCAGCACTTGTTGAAATTGACTTCATTACTTCAGCAAGTTTGTTTTTACCTATAACTTGTTCAGTGAACCAGTATGGACTTTCTATAAATTTAGGACTTAGTATTGGCCGTTGAAATAAGGCCTCATTTCTAGGATTCAATTTGGAAATATAAAACTTGTACACCTTAACAATACTGAGATGACAATTATTTACCTCTAACCCATATGCTCTTACATCACTATAGTCCCATGCTTTGGAACTACTGTCCCCTTGCCAATTTTTGGTTTTCTCTGTAGTTGTCATAACTAAATACTCATAACCAAGGTCATCAGTTTTAACTTGGAAGGTATTCCTGGTCATATCCCTAAACCCTTCCCTCCCACGTCTGGCAAACAAGTAGCATAATAAAAACCAAAAACAGTGGAACAAAATTTCAGGGGATTCTTGGTATTTAGCAAGATAGCTTGAAAGTTTAAAAAGGTCACCTTCTGCAATAGCCGGATAGTGGGCTGGCTTTTCACTTTTGGTATTTATATAAGTTTTACACAGTCATATTATCTATCATTTTATTTGCTAAAATAAATTCTTTATCAACTAAAATATTGAAGTTTCTGTTGAATGGTGGGGAAGTCAGAGCTCGGTGGATTCCTGCTCTTATTCCACGTAGGCTGCCTGGGGCAAACTTTTTACCGTCCTTTGTTTTAATTTCAGCATAAAATTTTCTTAGTGTTTTACCAAGATCTTCAGGTGGAATATTGTGAAAATCTAAAATCATGTTTCTCTTCCTGATGTAATCTGAAAAAAAATATGCTTTTGTTATATATTTATAAATGAAATATTTGCACAGTAAAATTTATATTACACTGCAGTAAAACATATTTTCCATATTTTCACTGGTTTCTTGGAGGACTTCCTTCTAAATTCAGCCAATAAACAAAATTAAAAAGTAAGTCTTTCAAATTGTAATGTCAAAAAGAGATAAATGAATATTATAAACAGAAAATTTAATTTTTTCTATAAATACAGGATTTATTTTCATTATGTGCTATGAAAATTATCATATATCACTCATGGCTGTAAATATTCATTTCACACCACCTATGAAAATAAATCCTGTATTTATAGAAAATACTTGAACATCCTCTTTTTGTCACATATTAAATATTAATAAAGTTTATTTTATATTTATATTTAAAAAAAAAAAGATACTGAAAAATATTAATGTAATAAAATATGCATTTTCATTTTCCGTATTGTCACTGTATGGATTTATTTTTCACTGTATTGAAATGTATTTTCTGTATTGTCACTGTTCAGAGTTATTTTTCAATGTAGTGAAACATATTTTCCATATTTTCACTGGTTTCTTGGTTGACTACTTACCGGTACTTCTTAATATAGCCTGTACATAAAATTTCAAATGGAAATCTTTCAAATTATAATGTCAGGAAAATAAAAAAAATCTAAAATGTACAGTAAATTCAAGATTTTGCTTTAAATATGAAACTATTTTGGTATGAAAATGATCATATTTCATTTAAAAATGTTTATTTTTAAAAAACACAGCTGTATATAACATGTCTTGTATACTCAATATTAAAAGTTTTCAAATATGGAATAACATTCTTAAACTTTTCTGTTACTTTAATTGAGAATTTCTATAGTATAATTCTTTGTCAAGGTATTCTTTTTCAGTTTAATTTTAATACCTGTCAATTTCTTGAATGCCCATCTTTCAGATTGCTCTGTGTTAGCACACTTGCCTCTATATCTAGCCTGTCAAGCTCTTCATCATCCAAATCAGAGGAGTTGTCTTTTTTACTATTTACATTGTCATCTTTACTATTTACATTGTCATCAGACCAATTATCTGTGAAAGTTTATAAGATGCTTATATGTTGAAAATTTATAACAGCCTTAATGTAGGAATAGCTATTTAGTGACATGGTTTGTGTGTTCACTGTTATTTAAGAGACAAGTGTTGAATCCCGGCTTGGACCTAAAAGATTTTTCTTATATTTTATTAGTTCTTGCTAACCTTAGAAACTGGAATAAATAGGGTTAAACAAAAATCTGTGCTTTATTATTACGGGTGCCAAGCATGTCAAATTAAGAAAGAAACAAAGTCACAGGCTTGTTAATACTTAAAAGATACAGTACATATATATTATTCCAATTACTTTATTGTTAGCTGGTTATTTACTGTGTTTGTTTGTATTGTTTTTTTTCTTTAAGTTTATTGTTGTTACTATAATATACAAATCAAGTTTTAGTTTCTTTAACATCTTTATTCGATCTTTGATCTCATTATTATTTTTGTGATTCACATGTCATTTAACATGACCCTTGATTGGAAATAAAAGTTATTCTATTCTATTCAAGTCTTTTAGTACATACCAAAAGCATCATTTAAGATTTCTTGCAGCACATTTGGTTCTATTTCCTCTAAAAACAGCTCAGTTGCAGAAGGGGTCGATATGACTGCAAAAATAAGATTATATAAAAAGTATGTGTAAAAATCAAAACAAGTATCAGTGTAATAGATTTCATGTATAATTACTCAATGAAGTAAACATCACGAAAGAAAACGAGGGCATACGGAAAGTACCGAAAATGCACGTTGCGTTTTTTACTTATTTTGCTGTCCAGATTGCAATATTTCAACGTTTCACATGAATAGACTCAACAAATAATTTATACGAATGCATATATTAAATACATGAAAAACGTTAACCTAACGGAAAAGAAATTATTGATAAAATACTTAAATATCTACCTGGTTGGATCAGTCGCTCCGGCGTCTGTGGGCGGAACAGTTGATGACGACAAGCCCTCAACACCTCTCCAGTGTTATTTGATTTGATAACATATTGGGGACAAGGCCATTCATTAATTTTGTCGATGATACAAAATTTCTCTGCCTCCGACCGCGCTGCGAAATTACATGTATCGCCAACTTTTGGCAAGTAGGTCAAATCGGCGTCCATTTTTGTTTTTGTTTACAGGGCCCTGTATCATTTTTTGCGCATAGGTAAAACCGGGCTATAACAAGTGCGCGTGCTCTTGTTAACACACGGTTTTGATCCCGTTAACGCATGAGCAAAAAAGGGAAAAATAGCCGATTTTATGCTATAATGTAGAATAATGCAAAATAAATGATCACTAGAGCAGGGTTAATTTTGATGGGACAATTTTTTTTATAACTTTTGTGAATACATACACAAAAAGTCACATGCAAAAAATGTATGATGTAAATGTTTGAAGTTTACAGTTTGAGACAACAAATGTTTTATACATTCTATAAGGTAACATAACTGTGCCTCATACAAAAACTATAGGTCTTACAATGGAAAAAATATCGAAAGTAGGCAAGCTGATATCGAAATTCAACTCAGCATCAGATATTACACCCCTGGTCCAAATTTCATGTCTGTACGACAGAAAGGAAGACAGTAGGTCAAATGATATAAAATATCATAAGTAGATCAGCTGCTATCCAAATTCAATTCAGCTTCAAAAATTACACCGCTGGTCCAAATTTAAAGTATGTACGTCACATTACAAGAAAGTAGGTCACGTGGTATCAAAAGTATCAGAAGTAGGTCAGCTGCTATCAAAATTCAATTTGGCATCAGAAATTGCATCCAAATGTCATCTCTGTATGTCAAAAAACCAAGAATGGGGGTAAAATAGTATCAATTATATCAAAAAGAGGCCAGCTGATATAAAAATTCAATTCAACATCAACAATTTTACCCTTATACTAAATTTCAAAAACAAGGAAGTAGGTAAAATAAATAAAAAAGATAGAATTTTATCAAAATTTGATTTGACATCAGAAATTACATCTAAATTTCATGTATGTTTGTCAAAAAGCAATAATATTATATGTAAGTCAGCTGATATCCACCCATGGTCCAAATTTCAAGTATGTACATCAAACAAGAGGGCCGAGATGGCCCTAGATCGCTCCCCTGACCCATCGACCTCATCCGAGCAATGTCTTAGACAAGCATTCTGACCAAGTCTGATGGCAATTGAGTAACAAAAATGACCTCTAGAGTGTTAACAAGGTTTATCCATATTTTGGCAGTGTGACCTAGTTTTTGACCCCAGTTGACCCATATTCGAGCTTGACTTAGAAATCATCAAAACAAACTTGTAGGCCAATTTCCAGGATATTTGGATAGCAAATGTAGCCACTACAGAGTTCACAATATTTTTCTTTTTTTAGCTCCAGTGACTTAGTTTTACATGACAGATAACCCTTGTTCGAACTCCTCCAAACAATTAACTAGATAGATAAGAATTCTGACCAAGTTTGATGACAATTGAGTCAAAGATGTTTCGAACCCTTGTTCGAACTCCTCCAAACAATTAACTAGATAGATAAGAATTCTGACCAAGTTTGATGACAATTGAGTAAAAAACATTAGAGTATTGACAAGGTTGTTCCATATTTGGGCAATGTGACCTTCTTTTTGATCGAATGTGACCCTTATTCAAACCAGACCTAGACATTATTATAACAATTTTTCTCATCAATTTCCAGGATATTTGGATTAAAACTGCAGCCACTAGAGTGTCAACAAGATTGTTCTATTTTTAGCTCCTTTGACCAAGTTTTTGACCGGAGACGACCCATTTTCAAACATGATCTAGAAAACATTAAAAGAACCTTCCTGACAAATGTTCTTAATAGTTGGATTAAAACTGCATCCACTAGAGTGTTAACAAGATTTTTCTATTTTAGCTCCTTTGACCTAGTTTTTGAGTAGAGACGATCCATATTCGAACTTGACCTAGAAATCATCAAACAATTTTCCTTACAAATTTCCAATGATCCAATGATCAAAACTGCAGCCACTAAAGTTTTAACGAGATTTTTCTATTTTTAGCTCATGTGACCTAGGTTTTGACCGGAGATGACACATATCCGTACTTGACCTAGAAATTATCAAATTTACCTTCCTGATCAATTTCCAGGATATTTGGATCAAAAATGCATCCACTTAAGTGAAGTAGCTTTTGACCGGAGAAGACCCATATATGATTTTTTAAGCTACTGTGACCTAGTTTAGGACCGGATATCACCACTATTCGAACTTGACCTAGAAATTATCAAAACAAATTTCCTGATCAATTTCCAGGATATTTGGATTCAATGCAGACACTATAGTGTTAACAAGATTTTTCTACTTTTAGCGACTGCCAGAGACAACATATATTCGAACTTGACCTAGAAAACGTCAAAACAACTTTCCTGACAAATTTCCAGAATATTTTGATCAAAACTCCAGCCACTTGTGTTAAGAAGATTTCTCTATTTTTAGCTCCTGTGACCTAGTTTTTGACCGGAGATGACCCATATTCGAACTTGACCTAGGAATCATCAAAAAAACATTCCTTGCCAATTCCAGGACATTTTGATCAACACTACAGCCACTAGTATGTAATAAGATTTTTCTATTTTTAGCTCATGTGACCTAGTTTTTGACCGGAGATGTTCGAAGTTGGTGACCTAGAAATCATCAAAACAAATTTCCTGACCAATTTCCAGAATATTTGGATCAAAACTGCAGCCACTTGAGTAAAAACAAGATTTATCTATTTTTAGCTCTTGTGACCTAGTTTTTTTACCAAAGATGAACCATAGTCAAACCTGACCTTGAAATCATCAAAACAGGCCAATTTCCAGCATACTTGGATCAAAACTGCGGCCACTAGAGTGTTAACATTTTTTTTTCGATTTTTTAGCTGCTGTGACCTAGATTGTGACCCAAGATAACCCATATTCGAGGTTGACATGTATTTTATTGTGACAAACATTCTGACAAAGTTTGAACATGATCCAATAAAAACTGTGACTGTTAGAGTGTTAACAACCCAATTTTTGACGATGCACGACGCACGACGACGGACGCCGGACATAGCCCCATCATTATACATCACCTTTACCACTTCGTGGTCAGGTTAGCTAAGATCAAGAAAGTAGTTCAAGCGATAAAATAATATTAAAAGTAGGTCAGTTGAAATTTAAATTTAAATTCCGTATGAGAAATTACACCCCTGTTCCAAATTTAAAATCAGATGTCAAAAACAAGAAAGAAAAATATGAATAAGCTATGTGTGGGAAAGCTGCATTTCCTATGATAGGCCATGTAAGGTTGGTCTTTTCTATGAAAACAGCCAGTTTTTTTAATGACGCTATAGTATTGTATAATATTTAAAACATAACATATCTACTTTGTGTGAAGTTAAAACACATTTATTTTTATATTTATAAAGAGACTGTGTATCGATTGTAAATATTTTCTTATATTAAATTTGATCAGAAAATATCTTTAAACTGTAATTTGAGGAATTTCTATGGCCCGAGGCATTTAAGCTTTAGCGGCCCCTTAAAGGGGCCAATTAAATAAATATGAGCAAACTTGATAAAAGACTACCTAAGAATGCTACCGACAAAGGTTTAGTGATCATCCACCAGTTAGTTCTTTAGAAGGAGACGTTTAAAGGTATTTCAATTTTTTGCTTTAGTGACCCCTAAAATGGACCAATCAAATTTATATGAGCAAACTTGATAAAGGCTACCTAAGAATATTTTTGATCATCCATCATTTAATCTAATACTAGTAGAAGAAGATGTTTAAAGGTTTTTCTATTTTCAGCTCTGTTGACACCTAAATGGGGCCAATTGAAATGACATTTGCAAATTTAAGTGTTGTTGTCACAAAAATGCTACACAAACCAAACTTGAGGCATATCTGCCCATTAGTTTAAGAGCAGAAGATGACTGTTGATATATAACGACGGACATTGGACGCCGGAGAATCCTTTTTGATACTAAAAGCTCACTCTGAATCTTCAGTTCTGGTGAGCTAAAAAAAATAAGAACGATTTCGTGGAATAACAAACATATGCATACACACATACATATGCATAGACACATATTCAAATATCACACCTATACATACATATACATACACACAAGTATCTCTATCTTTCGGTCTCTATAAACAAACAAAAAATAATGTATAGATAAATACATAAATAAGGAAATAAAGTGATAATGACTTAAACATCGTCGGTCTCTTACTCATCAAAGTAAAGAAAACAATACCTTCGACATTTCTTATCATAATATCAATAACAATTACCCGTAGCAGAATATCATATGAATAAATATTCATTTAAGTCATACACACTTCCTCTCTGTTCATATTTAACCTGAAAGTTTTGTATGTCTTTATACGAAACGTTATACATATCTTCTTATCTACATTGCAAGGGAAATAACAAGTACGCTTACAAAACACTTTTTTGCAAACGGTATTCTTTCCGATTGTAAAAAGAAAAAAATATCCGAAAATTATCATGTTTATGTTCTCCTGCTATTACAAAAGAAATCCCATAAAACATCGTTTATTTATTGAAAAGAAAAACACAAAAAAAAACCCAAAAACAAATGAATGTGTATGGTGTAGCTGTTTCAAGGCAGAAAATTGACTGGAAAAGCTTTTGCAATGACTATTTTGAGAATATCATCCATTTTATCTTTTAGCAAACATAAGTAGTATGATATATGCCAATGCAAGGTTTATTATAAGTTATTTTACCAAATATTAGTTGCAAAAGGTTTTACTTTCCGTTGGAAAGTAAATACAAAAACCTGAAAGATAATGCTAACTGAAAACAGTACATGCTTAAAAATGTTTTATGTTGAGTGATTTAAGACAACATTTTCAGCTAAACAGCAAATATTGGAATGCTTAACACAAATGCGCACTATATTTCTTGTTATCGTAGAAAATACAATAAATATTGTTATACGCAGGAGACAATGGGTAGATCTTTTCTGATCTTTTATATTTATAACAATAGATTTAACCACAAACGTTCACATGTGTTATTTTGACAAATATATTGTCTATTCCTTGAGCTTATTTTCTATTACACACGAAACAGTCTGCTCATTCTCTCTTCTACTATAAATGAGCAGGTGTTGAAAAACCTTTCATCAACGAGTGGTCAAATTTCGGTTAAATCTGCGATTACAAAAATGAAAAATCCGTTCAAAACATGAAAATACCAAATGCATAGTTGTATAACAGATGTTGTTGTTCATTTCAAATATTATCAGATGTTTTATTGGTCTGTTTGCAATTTTAATCTTAAATATACTTGGAATATTTAGACAAAAATCTTTTCGTAACATAAAAAGCGTGCTAATTTTGTTGAGATTAATAATGAATTTGAATTATGGCATAGCAGAACAACTTTCCTTGTGTCCTATTTATAACTAGGAAAATACAAAAATATAAGTGTATAATGAACATCATGTTGATTATAAAGTTACATGCCTCCAGATGAGTCAAAACATTTCAATAAAAAAAACTTGAGAAAAATGTAGGGAAAAGTAAAAAGCTTCAAGATGCAAGTTATATTTTACATATTATGTGAGAGTAATTTTCAGTACTTACAACTTTATTTCTACTGGGTTACTAACGCAGTAAATGCTATTTATACATATTTTCTCAACTTTTTGGAAATTTTCGTAGTTCGTAAGTGCCATTGATAATGTATAAATTGTTTCACTTTGGTTAATTCATAATATCTCACACTCAAATACATTTTTCAAAATTTTCATCAAAATAAGCATGAATCTGGAGATGCGCTGTTTTAACGCCTTTTTATCGAAACACCGGTATTGTGCTCGTTTCATTGAAAACTGATTAATTGAATTTTTGTATCTAACAAAGCTCTTAACGTAAATAACATAACTTATTGATGAGTACCTGTAGAAGATAATTGTACTACCTTATTCAATGTCTTTAAATGTGCTATAAAACGTTTATCTAATAAGAAAATGGTATATATGTATTATTTTTGGCGTTATCGAGTTAAATTACAATAGTATGCACGTCTTTTGGTAATATATTATGGTTTTCAAATTCGAGTATTAGTCATATGTACCTGCATCTACTTCATAAAAGAAATACTGCATGTTTTCATATTCAGTTATATTAATTTTTCCCTTTGTTGATTATGCACTGAATCATTCTGTTATGCATTTTATATAACAACAGCATAATAAATTCATAATTTTCGTTTATTTGTTTGCACAAACAACAGACACATACGTTTATCTCACATACTTTTCCTTATCGGCTTATTACGCAAACATTTGATTGAATATTGTGCAATAAATATACATATTATGGACAGATTTTAAATAATTGTGAATGATAACGGTAATGATAAAAGCTTAAAACCTTTGTTCATTCATTTTTTTCTTTTCAGTAAACTATTGCTTATACTATATCAATACAAGTATGAAAACATGTAAGGTATTATACAGATGCATGTACACATGAATGTAGGAACAACTAACATTGTATAAACTCTTCAAATTCCAATTCAATAAGTATAAAATGATAGAACCTTTTTCGAAACAAAATTTTGACAGATCCTTACTAAGGCCCACATGGTTACACGTTTAAACGGATTCGTTTCGATTTTCATTCGTAAACGGTTACGATATTTTTTACCGTTTAATCGAAATGACCATATTGTCTTACAAATTATCTTAATCATTGCCTGTAATCATGGGTTTTCTTTATAGCGAAATGGGGATATAATGCGGAAAATGTGTGCCGCATCAATCGTAATGTGCCCTGAACATTATTTACTTGTACATGTATTTAAAATAGAAAGTAAGTCATCATTTGGCGACTCGAATACATGGTGTTTTTGTTTGTTTGTTTTGATTTTACGGCACGTCAACACATAAATGGCCATATCGTGCCGAATGCTGTAATAGGCTTAAAATATTATGTAAAACTTTGTAAATGATAATAAAAAAAGAGCCAATCAGATCCTTGAATACAAGTTTATCTCTTTCAAATAACCGATGATGTTTTTTGATGGAATTGTATTAAAGAGTTCTTTGAGTGAGTTTACATTATAAAATCTGTTTGTTTGTTGGTTTGTTTGGGTTTTTACGACACGTCAACACATAACTGGCCATATCGTGCCGAATGCTATAATAGGCTTAAAATGTTATGTTAAACTTTGTAAATGACAATAGGAATGAACCAATTAGATCCTAGAATACAAGTTTATCTCTTTCAAATAATCAATTATGTTTTTTGATGCAATTGTATTAAAAAGTTCTTTGAGTGAATTTACAGAATAAAATCTATTACGGGCCTGTGAAAAATCATAACATTCTAGAAGAAAATGCTTGACAGTAAAATTTTCATTACAACCTACACAGAAAGGGGCATTGTCATTTGTAAGGAGATAAGAATGGGTAATTTTAGTGTGTCCAATTCGGCATCGAAGAAGAACTGTTTGATCACGGCGGTTTGACAGAGATAGAGATGGTGACACAACAAGAGATGGGTTTATATTGTGAAGTTTATTAAAAACGGCATTGTCCCAATTTGCTTTCCATTCAGATGATACGAGTTTATTTATAGCCGGTCTAAAATCACAAGCAGGTAACAATAAGTCAGTTTTTTGAAAATTTAATGATTGTTTAGCTAAAGCATCTACTTTTTCATTTCCTCGTATTCCTACATGACTTGGAATCCAATATAATTTAAAATATTTTGTTTTTAGTATATCATGAAATCGTAAAAGAAGTTTCTTTACCATGATATTGTCAGATTTTTTATTTTTAATGGATACTAAAACAGAAAGCGAGTCAGAAAATATCACAAATTTATCGTGGGTATGCTGTGCTATGTATGACAATGCTAAATCGATAGCTTTTGCTTCAGCAGTAAAAATTGATGCATTATCTGGTAACCTCATACTAGATGTAAAATTATTTTCAAACACAGCCGCACCTACTTTGTAACCTTCTTTTGAACCGTCCGTATAAATATGTATAAAATTTTCATGTTCTTCCTTAATTCCTTAATTTAAATCACATTCTTTTATGTTTCATTTAGGAATGATTGTTTGATATTGACTTGCCTCTATGTAAAATCATAAGAAAAATAAATAAGTGTATTAAAAATATAATATTTGGTGTTGGTAAACTGGTGCAGCAGCGAGTAAATAATGAAAGCCATATTGACTTTGTCAGAATAATCATGCAGAAAATATTTTCCCTAGACCGATACATTCTTTAAAATACTGTGTGAATATCATGTTTCAATTTACAGTGTTGCTGCTAACTCTCTCTACATCGTGAAGATGACAAAAGTTAATATTTCATGATTATGCGATTTTTGGTGACATGTACATTACTTTAGGGAAGGCACTCTCGGTTCTGAAGCGTTTATTATTAAAGGAAAAAAATATTGCTGTTTCGTCGACTTGTTAAAGTTGGTGGATTTAATTTTAATGGTCTTAATTGATCAGGGTTCTTTGGTTGTATTTATTGTTTTAGTTGTTGCATCAAATTTGATTATCGAGCTATGTTGTTATATCGAGTTGCTTTCGGTAATTTTGTCTTATCGTAATTCTCGTAGTTGATGCTTTGGTTTTGAGGACACCTGTAAATAGAGGTTGGTTTGGTTCAACTTGTTTTATGTTGCTGATTAGAGGTTTTGTGAACCTAATATTTTTGGTTGAATGCTTTTTGTTTAACCTGTATCTTCTTAGAGTTGTACAATTATTATTATTTATTTTGTGTTCTTTATTTTGTGAACATTCATATGTTTTGTTTGAAAATAAGTTGTATAGAACTTGAGATCGCTAGATGTTAAGTATTGTTTCGTATGAGTATAAGTGGTTAATGAATGGTGTGTGTAAACAATGGTAAGGTTTTTGTTTTTTGTTTTAATGTATATATGGATTTGATATAGAAAAAAATTAAATACCTAAAATAAAAAATGTGTTAACTAAACAATTCCTGACTAGTTATCTACCCAGGACTATTTCAATTATAAATGTCAGGCGGTGCTGCTCTGCCTCCATATTCTACGGAATTGGTTATTTTATTATTTCTAAATCAATCCTGTGATTAAATAACATCAAAGTCAGTCATTACTCTGCAGACTAAATAAAAACAATTTCTCCTTTTGGACAAAATATTCTTTACTTTCCGTGACTCATGTTTCTTTACTTTTTGAAGTTCTACAATTTTTTCTATATGAACGGCAAATTCTAACCTAACAATTTGAACTATGTTTCACCCCATGTAAGTTTCCAACTTGTCTTAATTGACGAATGATTCATAATGTTTGATGATAGAACATGAATTAACTTTATATTCATAGTTAATAGCTTACACGAAGAAATGTCCAATGCTTTTCCAAAAAAATTTTAAAGGTTCAAATCCATCACATTACGGGCTTTAATATTCTAATCGACCAAGTAGAAAAAAAGAAATATCCTATTTTATTATAGAAACATTATATTAAATAAACTGAAAAGATAATGATATTTCGGCACCATGAATGTTGTGAATCATACTTATAAAACAAATATGCCTTCAAATATTTGCTTTTGGTTTGATAAAAAGTATGAATGTAAACAAATACTTGTACTTTAACTGGGGTGATACGTTAGATAAATCATCCCTTTTCGAGTGTTGTGTACACGGAAGTAGCGTTTAACAATTCAATGTTACCTTATTCAATTTTAAACAAAAAGAAAAAAAATGTAATGAATTGTTGAGGCAGGTTTATTTAGCCGTATTGATCGTTCTGTGGGGATTCTGTATTTCTCGATTTTACACGGGCAAAACAGTATCTTTACATGATAATGCAGACAAACAAGGAACTATGTAGGATATATCAGGGTATTATCAATTGGTAGGATTCTGGCTATAAACACTTCTTTTGAAATAATTCATTTTTCCCAAGATATTGGAAAACTAGACGTGTATTAAGTATATATTAAGCCTGAATAAAAGTTGCGCATAACGAAATAAAAAAGAAATACAACGACACCACCACCACCACCACCACCACCACCACCAACAACAACAACAACAACAGCAGCAATTATAATAATAATAAAAATAGTAATAATAATAATAATAATAATTATAATAATAATAATAATAATGATTATAATAATAATTTAAGAAATAGTATAAGATATAAGTTATAGCTTTTAACAAAAGATGACTTAAATTTTAAATTTACATGTACAGCTAAATAGTAAAATTAACCCTTTCAAGTGAAAAACATTTTGTCATGTTTCTTTTAATTTCCTTAAAGCATATCAAAGCTATCGTCATCCAAACAATATTTGTACGAACATACGGACACTGTGCATATCTCGATAGCCTCATATATTTTACGGCACTTTTAGAAATTTCTCTCATTGCTTTAACGAGTTAGTAATTTACGAATTATTGTAAACACATGAACGTTACAGTAACGCATGCTATAAACAGTCAGACATGAATTGTTGATAAACCTTGGCAACATGGTCAGATATATCTGATTTTATTACACAAGACCCCTCTTTGTGTATTTATGGACAGACGGAAAATAAAAAGTACACCGTGCTTAGGGTATAAGGATGCAAAGTCGTAAATTTATTGGAAAAAGAATTTGGCAGAGAGTAGTTTAAAAATATTGTCTATATTTTAAGCAAAATGTATAATTTAAACTATATTTCAATGTGAAATAACAAATACTCTTAACATACACTGATTATAAAATGTTTTACTTCCCTTTGTAAAAAAATAAAGATTATCATGTTCATGATTTCTGCTCTCACAAAAACATAATACATCGTTGATTCATAAAAAAAAAAGAAAAAAAAAAGAATAAAATAAATTAATGTGTGAGTTTAAGCTGATTCAGTGCCTTAGATTTAAGGATCCAAGATCGTAAATTTATTGGAAAACTTTGGCAACGTCCATTTTTAAGCGAAAATGTATATTAATATAGTTTACAATGCAAGGGAAATAACTTATAATCGTATCAAACAAAAGTTGCAAACAGTTTAACTTTCCTTTGTAAAACAAAAACAAAATCCTGAAAGATTATCATGTTCAATGAAAATAGTACAGGCTTAAAATGTGTTATGCTTGAGACTGATGTTATTGTACAATGCAGTCAAGATCAAACATTAAGATTATCTTACTCAAATTCTACCTTTCTCTCGAAAAGATAATTTATCTTTAAGTGTCATTTTAAGCTCCTGGGGCCTTTTTATATTTAAGCTAAACAAGATGATTAACACCATATATAATAGATATATATACGTTATAGAGTATAAATATATGACAACTTAGAATACCACTTTTTCCTTAGGTATCATGTTATACCCCTTTTTAAAGCTTCAATAAAATCTTCAAACGGTGAAATATTTGCAGCTGTATACGTGTCGTCATGTTGAATCAGTTTTGATCTCATTAATGTATTATGACCTTTTTATTACACTACCATATTGCTTTGATATTTTAATACAACGTTGTAACTTCAATTAAATAGGGATTTTCAGACTATAAAATGACAACGAGGCAAGCTATAGCACGATATGCATTCAATATAGATGTGTAAAAATTAAAACAGAGACAATATGGGATAGAATATATCGATTATTTATCAATTTTCACATAAGATTCGGCGTCAACGTTTTGTCGTGGATGTCCTGCTTCAGCAGCAAGGGCTTTATAAAAACATTTCCCAAGTTTATTACAACCAATCTAAATTGTGTTAAGGGAGTTTGATCCGAGTTGAATTATCATTTAAAAAACACAACTGACAAAGATCTGATTGTAGCAATGAAATGTAAAATATCTTGTCAAACCACATAACATAGCAACCGTTTCAAAGTTGTTGCAGCATAAAATGGCCATAATATTAAACAATAATTGTACAAGCATCAAGAGACAACCTTGCGCTTTCAGCATATGCACGAACGCAGAATGATCCGTCACTTTATTACAGTTGCCATAATAAACTAAAGTCATGTTGTTATGTACATAAAACGATCGAAAGGGCGGGGATCCCTTGAAAGCAATGATAATAAACTGTATAACAAATTATGTATCAATAATTATTTAACTCTTTATTTATATAAAGATATGCAGTATTTCGGGCAAACATTTCATGAGGTGCCCCCGTTGCTGTGACAATACATTTTAATGATATCTTTACAAAACACAGTAATGCAAACAGCATTAATCAAACGCGTTTCTGTTTGTATTAAAGAAATGATCTTCTAACTGATAAGTACCTAGACATATTTTTGTTATAATTTTTGTTCGATTTGTCGACAACCGAAAATGTTTTAAATGCTCTATCTTAAGCATATCCCCATACCAAAGTAGTTAGGATGAATGATCCTTTGTCACGCAAATATACGTTTTATCTTTAAATGTGTAAATAAATGGTTTAGGTTTGCAATATTGTAATAGAAATGCGTCAACAACTGGCATGTTTACTTCCCTTAAATCAAACGATTTTTTTTATAAATGTTAAAAACCATAACGATCACTATAACTCTATAGAAAAAAAGCTATATTACAAATCAGTTTTAATCATATCAAATAGGTAAAACAGAAACTAAAGGGTATAAACTTGCACATGTTGTATGAATTAGGACTAATGAAAACAGCAATCGAACAAAATATAAAAAAGTTAAAAAAAAAATGGTTACTTTATACGAAGATAATTTTGTTAATTAAGTAATAATTATCCCCAAGCTGTTGTGACATTGACACATTTAAGGTCATTAAACATATCCCAATTTGCGATGTGTTAATACAAAGCGAAGCCCTTTTACATGACCGTGATAATTGTTATACACCTCGTCGTTCGTCCGCTCGTCTGTTAGCAGTCTTGTATACAATCTGTATCTTTTTTATTGTGAGAAAGAAATTGAAACTACATAGCTGAAATGTAAATCATAATGAGGCGATGAACCTTATTTAATTAACATTAGGCCACTCTTAGTCAGGAATTGAACTCTCGTCGTTTTAACCGGGTGAATGAAATTTAAACTATTTGACAGACATGCCAGTCGTCATCAGACAAAGTGCAAAATGCTTATATGCGCTCCGTCAGATCAAGGTAATGCTCAAATATCTAAAATGAAGGAAACATACTGTTTAATGAATGTCGTTTGTTTAAACATATTTTATCCGTAATATACAAGAACACACTTTACATGTTATTTAAAACCAATAAACCAAATACGGATAAGATTAGAAGAAAGCTATTTCTTAAGTCTTTCTTAACTGTCCTTTAAACTCAACGTTATTTAATAGTAAAGTTCTTTTACTTCGCTTATATTGGAAGCTGTAAGCTCCTTGAAACACACATGAATCCGTTCCGGAAACCGACCAGTACTAAGCAATATTAATGATGTAATATGTCTGGCTCAAGGAATCAAAGACTTGCCGCTGATGGAGTTTGAACCCTCGCGGCCTAGATTTGTTACATTACTAACCAATCGGCAACTCCATGCCGCCGTAATTGTTTAAGAAGAAAACATATTCTGTCATGATTAAAAGTTGTAATTACAGGCATGAGACAAGCAATCCAAACACAATGCGTTACTTTCGTCCACGAGTTTTAGTTGCATTTAATATATTTTTTTTTCTAAATTCTCTGAAACCAGTTTTATTCAGAAGTATATAAAACTTTAGGATTAGTTGAAAATTATTTTTGTCCTTATGTCTAGACGGTAGGCCGTCCGGGTCATAACTTAAAATAAACTCAAGGCATCGCCTATCTTTACTTTATCGAAAATCCGGATCTTTTCTCATAGGTGGATAGATCTGATTAAGGAAAAGTGCATTGCCTACGAGCCATTACTCCCTGTAAAACATGTGTAATAAATCATATTCAGTACATAATAATATTTAGTTGTCAAAAGCAAAGCTTTTAATATAATCTAGTATGATTATTAACGACCTAAACTTTTGCTGACCTAGGGGTGTATGAGGGTTATTTAGCCGAGTTCTAGTTCTAACAAGAATTTTTGATATAAAATACATTTCTGACACATTTAATGAATTGGGTTTTAACCTAATTAAAAGATAAATGTTGATTACTCAAAGAAATTTGCATTCGTTTTCATATTGTCCCTCATTTTTGTAAAAAAACCTACTGATACTGATACTGTATAACTAAATAAACTGTCGGCGAAGTTTCGTTGGTAAGGATGTAATTTGTTTAAAGCTACTATCCCACAGATTGTAGTTTTCGGCGTCATTTAAATAAAATGACACAAAAAAATGTTTCTATCACAGGCCCGTGCATTTATATGAAACTACATGATTGATAATAATATATAATGCGTTCCAGAATAAAGAAGGAAATTCCATGTGTCTTTTTTCCGGGGGTTGACCTAAAGGCACTTTTTCAGTAACACATTTACATGCACAGAGAGAGAGAGAGAGAGAGAGAGAGAGAGAGAGAGAGTGTTGGCTCAGACGAAACGCATTGTACCTGTCCGTTTTGCGGATAATAGTCCTATATCTTCTTATATGGGATTATTTTCTAAGGATAATGTTGGACATCGTTGTTATTTGATAAATACATGTATACATAGAAAAATATATTTCTTATACTTTTAGATTGATAAGTAATACTGTCATGTATGCAGCTCATTCTCCGTAATCGGTATGAGTGTTCGCAAATGGTCTAATAATGTTCAATAAAATGAATATACATGATACTTTTTCATCATTCCTCACACGTTAGTATGATCTGTTCCTTTCATTGTTATTTATGTAGTTGAAATGTGTTCATGATATATGGTTTACACCCGTTTTAAGATGATATAACCAATGACAAAATAGAGGTTAATTTAATAACGCAAACATTTGTTGTTGTTGTTTTTTTTTTTTTTGGACAATTCGTTACTTTATTTAACATTTTCATTCATACATCATAGTGTTATAATGAAAATATGTAGTGAATAAACAACAAAAATAAGAAAAAAAGTTAAATGCTATCTAAAACTGATATTAATATTATTATATTAATTAATATCTTTTTTTAAGCTAGTAGTAGCATATAATTGTCAATTATTTATACAAAAAACTTATTCATTTAACAACAATGTAATTGCCCCTCACCTCTGTGGGTTTAAATCCCGACAGGGACTTTGGATTCTTTCATGTGAGGAAACTATCCAGCTAGCTTACGGAACGTCGGTGGTTCTACTCAGGTACCCGTTTGTGCCTGAAATAATGCACGGCAGGGCACCTGAGGTCTTCCTCCACCAGTAAAGCTGGAACGTCACGATATGACCTATACTGTGTCGATGTGACGTAAAACCCAAACATAACAAACAAACTACAATGTAATCATTATTTACATTAATTTAGCATTTTATGATAGGGAGATTTTTACTTTTTTTTTAATTATTAATAAATAAACAAATAAATAAAGGGATGAATAGATAAGTACATATAAGTAAATACATAAATAACTTAATCACATAAACCGCGGCGCAGGAGTGTAATAAAGCCAAATAATAAAAACCATATTACACTATAACAACACTATGACGTGACGTCATTTGCGCTATATAGAAACATAGCGTTAAAGCGCGCTAATGTTAGCGTTACACTATGAACGCGTCATTGAAGAATTACACATTTTAACAGTTTACTGTTCTTATTTTATATATGTGATAAAAAGAATATTATATTCGTGTAGATTCGATACTAAATTTATTGAACTCGTTGAATAAAACAATATTATGCTCGCCAGAGGCTCGGATAATATGATTTTATTTAACTCGTTCAATAAATTTAGTATTACACTACACTCATTCAATATCCTCTATATATGAACAAAAAATAATTAATTAATTATAATAAAACAATAATTAAATAAAAAAGAAAAAAAAATAATTAATTGATTTATTAAAATAAATAAATAAAAAAATACATAAATTATTGATTTATTATTAATATAAAGTGATTGAAATGTGATATATATTTTATATGGTTAAAATGTAATAAATATGCGGTTTATCAATATTATTTATATATGCAATGATGTGATTGATTGGTGTCATGAACATCTATTGTTTTAATGCTGAGTGAATATTATAATTATATAACCCGGTTCAGAAAGAATACAAAGCTCATTCAACAAAAGTTTTATTTCAAAAGATTTTTAAAATACTAATAATATTCAAGATTATGCGGACATTTAACAGATAACTGTTTGCTATGCATGCATGTTCCAAAAGTGCAAATTCAATTTTCTAAAATATCTTTACTCAAAGAAGTTGCAAATCTTATAAGCTATCATTCTAGGCTAATCGTAAAATCTCTAATTGTAAAATATCGCATGGTTTGGAACTTTTCCTTTGTTCTTACTAACCCATTATACTCAGTACACTTCAATGAGCATTTGATAACTGTATTGATATATAGAAGTACAGTGTTTTCATTGATTCATATAGGAAAAAACGACTGCTATATAGCGGTCGATGTATTTTCGCACCTTGTATATATAAATGTAGTTTTTTTCACAGAGGCTCAAAGGGGGCAGTGGTAACGAACATTCCCAGTAGCAAAAGAAATGGAATCAATAAAATATAATAAATAAAAAAAAATACAATGAAACATATAAACAAAGATAATTAATGAAATGAAATTTACTCTCATTTAATCAAAAGGTTATTTCCAATGAAAAAAAAGCCCTTTAATCTTGAATCAATATTGGTAACAGTTTATAATCCGCCTCTAACATTGGATGTCTTTTGTATATCTTTTTTTTGCGGCAGCGAAAACAACTTGAAAAAAACTGCCTTTTCATAAATAACTTTAATGTAGCTAACGATTTATTTATTTATTTCTATTACAAAAAAGAAAACATTATGCCATTGCGATAAAACAGATATAGTATATGAAACTCGTTAGTTACGAGGATATAGCACTGGCTGGGTGACATCTCGGGATGTTTCTGAAAAAAAATGTCTCGGCCTAACGGCCTCGCCATTTTTTAGCAGAAATATCCCTTGATGTCGCCCCAACCAGTGTTCTCATAACTAACTCGTTTCATGTACTATAACTATTACATAATGTACATTTTGTACAACTCGTTTCATGTACTATAACTATTACATAATGTACATTTTGTTAGTCATATGTACCTGCATCTACTACATAAATGAAATATTGCATGTTTCCATATTCAGTTATATTAATGTTTCCCTTTGTTGATTATGCACTGAATCATTCTGTTATGCATTTCCTATAACAACAGCATAATAAATTCATAATTTTCGTTTATCTGTTTGCACAAACAGCAGACACATACGTTTATCTCACATACTCTTTTCCTTATCGGCTTATTACGCAAAAATTTCATTAAATATTGTGCAATAAATATACATATTACGGACCGACTTTTAATAATTGTGAATGATAACGGTAATGATAAAAGCTTAAAACCTTTGTTCATTCATTTTCTTTCTTTTCAGTAAACTATTGCTTATACTATATCAATACAAGTATGAAAACATGTAAGGTATTATACAGATGCATGTACACATGAATGTAGGAACAACTAACATTGTATAAACTCTTCAAATTCCAATTCAATAAGTATAAAATGATAGAACCTTTTTCGAAACAAAATTTTGACAGGTCCTTACTAAGGCCCACATGGTTACACGTTTAAACGGATTCGTTTCGATTTTCATTCGTAAACGGTTACGATATTTTTTTACCGTTTAATCGAAATGACCATATTGTCTTACAAATTATCTTAATCATTGCCTGTAATCATGGGTTTTCTTTATAGCGAAATGGGGATATAATGCGGAAAATGTGTGCCGCATCAATCGTAATGTGCCCTGAACATTATTTACTTGTACATGTATATAAAATAGAAAGTAAGTCATCATTTGGCGACTCGAATACATGGTGTAGTATAGTACATAGAAGTACCACCGTTTAAACGGTATCGTTTCGGTTCTTAGCAATCGTGTAAATGTTTACAAAAAATTGTAAACATGGGAGCTTTAGTCCTTACAGGGTTAATACATTATTGTATCGGCTAGATAACGGTTTCCCTCATCATAGGCATAGTAGATTTACATTGCTTCCATTCTAGAGTATTTCGAAAATATTAAAAACTACAAATCACATTTGAAGATTTGATTTATTTTCTTTGGACCGGGCGGTCAAGGATAACCTACGAAAGTGCAAGCACTTATTTCCAGTAGGGTCCTTACCTAAGCAGACTCTAGAGACAGCTATGAGATACAAGGGAATCCGGGAACTAGTCCCTAGCTCTTATTGAATAGATTCCTTGGTTCTTTTACATGGCCAGTGTATAGCACTGATACATGCGATGATTACCTGGATTTCTTATCAGTACACCTCTAGTTAGGTGGGAAACACTGAAAGTGTTTCTGAAAAATCCCAAGGGTGTAACCCAGGATAGAACCCGGAACCTCAGGAGTGACAGTCAGTGGTCTAACCAACTGAGCTTTCGCGCCACCTATTTTTTTCAATTTATGATAGGATAAAAAACTTCTAAATATGACATCTATAAGCGGGTTATATGCTCTATTATAATCATCTGATAAAATGCTAAGCTACAAAGATTTATAAATATGTTGTGACAGTTAAATAACCAACAGTCTATATTAAAAATAAATAACAAGTATAAGAATACGCTTAGTAAACTCATTCTTAGAACATGTCATGATTATCTTATTTACAGAAAATATGACATTAATTGTTCTTATTGCCATATTAAGAATTTGAGTTATCAAATATGAAAATGTCGTAATTTGAATGCCTACCAACAATAACAGTTTAACGTTATACATTTACAAAATATTTTTGTAGAAATTAAAATGAATCTTTAATTATCATAACCCGCCTGTGTAGCACGTTGTTCGAGCCCTTTATCGTTAAAATCATTGCTAAACTTTGCTTTGAAACTATAGGTTTTGAAAAGCATCAAGCTGTTGTGAAACACTTGATTTATTCAAGCTTTATTAATATACAATTCCTATTTGTGTTTTTGTTTCTGTTTATTTAGTACTGTGTCAATATAATGAAGAAAAGCACTAAATGAACTGTTTATTCTACTTGTCATTTATGTACGTAATAATGAAAAATATTCACTAGATATGTGTCTTTTACTAGAAACACAACCGTTTTCAATAAATCTTTTATTATAGAGACTAGTGTCAAAATTATTCCAAAACACACATCGGAAAAAGCATGTACAAAATCGCACATATGAGTACAAAACAAGTACAATGAAACAGGAAATGAAAATAACATATTGTCTAATTAATATAATTTCAGTACTTTGAAAGTCAATTACATTTGTATTAAAAATATGATTATATTGAAATTGATTTGCACTGAAACATTGAAAGTATGGTCAGTTTAATATCTTAACATGGACGGAAAATAACTGTCACAAAATACTTTACGATAACTAGCATAAGAATAACATTGCCTGAAATGAAACTTTTTTTCACACGTCATCCAGTTATTTGTCGGTTTTAAGGAAAACTGAATGCTGCTAGCACTTCTAAATTAAGATCACTATACATATACTGTATATATAAAGTGTTTTTCTTTGGGAATTCCATTATCAACCCTTTATGAGCTTCGTCCAATTATTTACGGTTTTAAGATAGTTTTATCGCAATTAATTTATCCAAATGTATAAGATAGAAATCAAGAAACAAGAAATTTATGTATGTTTTTTCTAAAGATTAACATATAAGTAAAAGCTCGTTTTAACATTTGTTAGTAAGGTCAGTGTTTTAATTTGGGATTTATATAGGGACCTGTGAAAGACAATTGTTTTTGATGACTTACGTTTACTGAATAATATTTGCTTACTTTCCTTTAGTGCTAGCTACCGTTATAAAATTGAAACTGAATAACCGACCATTTATTCAGTATTTGCCTAATATATTCTCCAATTTCTTCTACGATTGCACCATAAAAGATATATCTCATATGACTGTAAATTGAAATAACAAACAGCATGTACAAAAACGCTTTGACGATAGTTTTTATTACTGGTATCATTGTAAAACGCCGTTGTATTTACAAAAGGCTTTATGCACCTATCAACTATATATTGCATGCTATTCATTATATGTACACCAAACAATATCACAAAACAACGATCCTAAATGAGTAGTTGACATTCTAAATATTAAGCGGTTGGTACTGTCAAAAACGAGAAGATCCATTAATGTGAAGAAAGAAACATATTTTATCTTTTGTGAACATTGATTTGAAAGTTTCGTAAGGCTTAGCGTTAAGATTTAGGACTGATTTATCGTAGGTGTATATAGCTAGATATTGTAAAATATCTTTTATAATAATTATACAAGTTCCCAAAGGCTTGTGATTTCTTTTTCGCAAATCACCCTCCGATGAATTACTAAAACTGCATTAATTGAGGCCATATCTCGTTTTGCTATCATAAAGCCATTTTGACCCCTTTTTGACCCTAGTTTATACCGTACAGTTTTTATCCCTATACTATTACTGCTTTCAAAGATATTTTTACAAGCATATTTGTTTTAATATAAATGAAAAGTCACATTAAAAAGTATGTTTTTGTTCATAAAGATATAAATATTTCTATTACTAATGTCGTTTTTTATTTTAAAGTTAAAAAATATAAGTGCATTATTTTTAATACTTTATCTTAACATAAAATGTTAAAATCTTCAACACTTATTGACGCGTTTTGCTAAATACAGTAGAATCAGATGGCACAATTCTATACATTTAACATTATAGTTATTGTGGAACTGTATAACAACATGTCATACTTACAGTTACTTAATACAAACAAAATTTTAATGCATCTCTAAAGTTAAAATATTTTTAAAAAATCGCAAAGGAAATCTAGATAAGCATGATAAATGATAACCTTTGTAGCGAAACAATCAAGTACATGTACTTAAATTAATGCATAGAATGCTAAGAGGAACACATATGTAATGTGAAAACATATCTGTTGTTATGATTCAACAAATCAACTAATTTGGATTAAATAACTTTGGTGTAATGTCAAATTGAACAAAAGCTTTCTAGCACAATAGGTACATGGTATGTTGTTCAACGTCAGTAGGCATACAGTTAAAATCACTTGATCATGCAACATTAAATTCGATGCTACATAATGTAATTAATAGGTACGTTCGATATTTTTTAATTTATTAATTTTACATGCCGTTTCAATTTTCCCAAATAAAGATTGTGTTCCTATGTTTTTGCGTGCATTTTGTTTTATATTATTCGTCTTTGATTTTAGTTTTCTAAACGCTGTTCAAAACAGCTATTACCGCGGTGATATAATTCATGTTGTTCTTTTTCATTACTTGATTTCATTTCAAGTCAGTTTCAATTTTACTTGTATGAATATGGTATATTTAGAGTAACTTCTAATCTTTAACACTTTTACAATGAATCATGAAATACATGTTAACTTGGATTATTTTATCTTGATAGATCAAAATGAAACATTGCATCTAAATAATATTTTTTATGTACCTTAACTTCATGAAAAAAGCCTAATAAAACGTAATTGCGAAGAAGATATTTTTGGTTCCGAAGAGTCCTCACAATTTTTTTCAAATTATTATGCTGTCCCAACATTGATACACATACATGTCATAATACAGGATGTCACTTGATCAAGGTAAAGGAAAACTTGTCCCTAAATATGTTCCCATGCGCGTACGACCAAATTGGAGACTTGAGTTCTACTTCCACCATGTTCTTTACCAGGTATTTCGCCAAAATATTATTCTTTTTTAAATTGATAAATATTCACGGTGGTAAAGAAGAGAATCAAAGTTAGGCACAATAGAGACCTTGTATGTCTTTGTAAGTTGTTTGTGTAAAACATTAAAAGGCACGCGGTAATGCTTCACACCATGAAATCCCGTTTTCAGGAAGTTAAAAATCACTTATTTAGTGCCCAGTCTGAGAAAAAGACTTAGAACTAGCACCTCGCCTAATATATATTTGACAGCGGAATAAACTCTGCCTTTATGGATAAGTTTATTCTTGGGTAGCCTGGTGTCATCTTAATACATTTGCACCTATAAACATGTATGTGATTTCTTGCTTAATATAATGATTCATATTGTAGAGACCATAAGCCTCACTTTAATACTTCGGGGGTGTGCGTGATATTCCGCTGCGTGACAGACGATATTTTATGGCACTGTACTTTGATGGGGGTATATATTTAACCTGTGTCTGTTTTATATAGATACCTTTCATGTTGCATATCTATATATACAACTCAAAATTTGCTAAGGATCACCTTTTTGACATTGCATATTTCAGTCTTATTATCATCATATTAAAATCATATTCCCTCTAACGATACACCTGTACGGGCACCTAATAATCGTGTACTTTAGTTATCGATTTGTCATGTACATCTTTCACAATAAGCACATGGAAAAGCATAGCCATTATGGCGTTTGGTGTTTTATGGCCATGCGCTTTCACTTAAATGTGAACAAGTCGTTTTTATTGTACAACTGTGTTCGAAATTAACAAACTATGGCAAATCGACAGGCTAGACGTCGTCTTAATGAAGATGAGATAAACAGGGGTATTGGAATGTTGGAGGGTGGCCGTTCACAAAGGCACGTTGCCCATGTCCTTTGGGTATCCCAGAGCGTTTTCTCCAGGATGTGGAACCGATTCCGAATGACTGGAAATGTCTTGCAGAGCCATGCCGGAGGTCGGGCACGTTCAACGACTCAAGCCCAGGACCGATTTATTGTCCTTCAGGCCAGGCGCAAGCGGTTCTCGAACGCTACGACCTTACGTAACGACTTCCAGAATGCAACTGGTGTGCGTGGAAGCACACAAACTGTTAGAAACAGGTCAGGTTTCATGATGCTGGGTTGAGGTCACGGAGGCCAGCAATTAGCATTCCTTTGACCTAACATTCAAGAGCGTTTGCAATGGGCGCAGACTCATGTCACATGGACAGATAATGACTGGATCCCGGTCCTCTTCACTAATGAGTCAATTTTTGTGTGGACTTCACGGACAGACGGGCTAGGAAGTGGAGAAGTCCAAATAAACACTTAGCTCCAGCATGCGTTGCAGAACACGACCGTTTTGGCAAAGGTTTAGTCATGGTGTGAACGGGAATAAGCGCTCAGGGGAAAACGGACCTACACATTTAAAACGGTACACTGATGGCAGTAAGGTACGTCAATGTAATCTTAGACGTCCATGTACGCACGTACGCTGGCGCAGTTGGTCCTGATTTCATTCTTATGGATTACAACGCCCGTGCACACAGAGCTCCACATCACAGACTGATATCTTGAGGTTGCAACTATAGCCCGCATGGATTGACCAGCGAGGTTCCTGAATTTAAATCCAATTGAGCATGCTTGGGATATGCTGCAGAAAGCCGCTTCTTCACGCCACATACAACCAACAACAGTTCAGGAGCTAAGACATGATGGCATAGAGGAATGGGACCGGATTCTTCATTAAAAGGTCCGCAGGCTCATCCTGCGGCGCCGAGGCAAGGCCGTAACTAATATCCGCGGACACAATACCCGGTATTAAACACCCTACGCCAACCATTTCCTGATTTGCTAGATTTCTTTTTATATGTTGATTTTCGTCCAGCACACGCTTTCCGCAACAGGCACATGTCAAGGAACTCTTCCACTGTCATTATTTTTTTATAAAAATCAATTCCTAACTAATTATATTTAATTCCTTTTAATCACTTTTCACATTTATTACAAATTCACTCACTGTAGAAAAACTGATCCTTAGCAAATTTTGAGTGGTATAATTATTAATGTATTAGTTTTATTTCGGGAAGCCTGGTGCCATCTTTATTCATACCAACCTATAAATGTGATTTCTTGCTTACACTGATTTATATTGTAAAGACCATAAGCATTGCAATAGTTTTTACGTCATTGTACATACGTCAATCACTTAATGTATTAAACTGGACTAATGGGGATAGAGGAATTTCTATTATTATAACGAAGTTAAATAGAAAAAGCTTATTGCAGTATGTTTCTAGTTATGTACTGAGTAACTTTTTAGTTTTAACTTCGGTTTGGGCTATACTGCAACCTGATGAACGTGTTACAAAGCTGTCATTTATGCGAATCCGGGTCATTATGAACATGTACTTGAAAATAAGCGAAGTTTTGAACAATATATTTAAGCAGCGTATTTCTTGGTTGGTAAATAAGGTAGGCGATGCTTGGTTATTAAGTCTATGGATATGGTATAGTCTTATTGCAATGAAATATTAGTTCCTTAAGTCTTTAAATAAATAAGATAGTACGTAATTTTTTGGACCTATCTGCGTAATGCGTACTTTGTTGTTCTAGTTTGTACTGTATATTGTTTGGGTTTGAGTACCGGAAACGTCCTTCAAACAATTATACGTGTAAGTTGGATCATCGGACATTTAAACGGGTTGTACTGTTTCAAGGTTAAGATTCTATTTATATATTATTCTTTTATGAACGTTAGAGGGTCAATTATAAAGCTTTTTTGTCTAAAGACGTAAGGTTTAATTTGAAGATGGATGCCCCGTATCGTTGTGCGGAACTGCATGTTGTTTGCAATGCAAACGCGTGCTCAAATGTTTCCGGCTGAATACAATATTAGCAGTTCTTATCGCCCGCGAATAAGTGACCTTATAGACTATAGTCATCTTTTACCTGAATAGAGAAAAACTCTAAAAATCCTGAATATAGACAAAGTTTCCATTATTATTAAAATGCTAAACTTAAAGAAATATTAATCTAATATCTTGTTTAAATATCAGTAAATATTAACAAACACTGATCTTACTAGTAATGTGGTATATAAAAAAAACTAGAAAAAATATATTGATAGATTAAAGAAATGTCTTATTATCAGTTATACTGTTTTCATTTAATGTTTGTATATGCTGCTATTTATCTCGTAAACTGAGTAAATGATAACATTTTAAAAAATATAACTTCATAGTTCCGTAAAATTTAATCTAGACATATACGCATACATACATATACTCTGCAATAAGTACTTCTTAAAGGCTAATTATACATAGAAATGCTACCAATTTTATTTCCTTAAAACTTCAAGTTTTCGGTACACGTGCTAGTAAATACTCATTTTCCATATACATGTCTATCTGCAACTATAGCTATGTTTGCATTCGGTATGATCATAGTGAATAAGTTGAATAAGTTTTTATGGCAGTCAAAAAACTTCTTTTTTACATTTTGCTACCTTTATGACGCATTACTGCAAGTTTAGCGCAGTAATCGCAAATGCGTGTAATAAAAAAATTAACACTACCGTGCAACTTCTCTAATTTGCTAACGAAACATTCCTGACGCGGGCTTTATCGGTATCTCACCGTCACGGTTCATGGTAAACATGATGTTCAGAAGTACGATATATACAACATTTATTAGGATGTGGTAGCGTATAATTGTTTTATAATCAAATGGACTGCACTTAAATTAAGCGGAGGATTATGCGATCATGAGATGTTAATCAAAGGTTATTATTTCAGTTTTTCAGTTCAGGCGAAATAGTATTTATCATACATTTGTAACAATGATCTAATAAGTTGACTTCTAATGCAATATATGTTCCATATACATGTACATTGTACATCAATTCTATGTCGATTATCTATTATATTGAGACCCAAAAGACAATGTTACTTTCTTTTGAATCAAGAAATGAAAACTGAACAGAAATCGGTATTGTTTCTTTTAAAAATAAACATAATTTAGTAACATTTTCTTTATTTTTGCACATTGTAAGAATATTGATATCATACCTTTATATACAAAACGATGAACACATATTAATATCAATAAAATGATTAAAACGATGTTATTAAAACATTTAGAATAAACATATTTTAAAAGCGTATTTGCTTGTGTCTATTATAGGCCATGTGAGTACGCTGAAACTTGTGTCTTCATAAGGCATGCTGAAAATTGATACAAATTAGAGACACTTGTAAAAATTCACACGAGGTCATGAACTTCGACTAGCCGATAAATTATTAATGAATTCTCAATTGTGGCGTGAGTCCACCCTTACCTCACCTGTAATGGATCTTACAATGTACTGGTTTATCAGCCAAAAAGATTCAGGCGTTTGATTATAAATAGGTCTGTTTTATTTTTATAACACCTTTATACTATGCTATTGCAACGGGTTGCAAGACCTGTTCATTTGTTCAATTCATTGTATTGCAGAAAAGAAATAAAAAAAAACTTTTAACAAATGCCAGTGTACAGGGAAAATGGAAAATGTGAAGAATATATGTATTATACAAACCTTGTAAATTGTATGAATGAAATTAATGTGCTGTGAAATCATCGTATGGGAGTTATATTCTTATTTATCTTATTTACGTTAAAATTTTACGCTTTTTATGAATTAATATGTATAAATTTTACGCTTTTAATGAATTTAATATATATAAGTTTTACGCTTTTAATAAATCTGATATTATACATAATTTGATTTACATAAAATTTATATAATATTATACAGAATCTGGTTGTACAAAATTGACATACAGGATTTTATAAATCCATCAAAATTGAAGTAACTTTATTTTTTTTATTTTATTTAAATGCTTGTGATCAATAAAACATGTTATGAATGTAATACCAGGTTGTACTACAAAACAATTTAACGTTGTTTCAATATTTGTTTTCAGATAAATGATCTTAAATGTGAAGAAACAGATGCAATAGAAGAAGTCAATGTTCAAAATATCACATCATACTTAGATTTCATCAAGTGCTGCTTATATATTTTAGTTGTTTTATTTTTTTTAGCAATTAACAGACATATGTTATACATAACATTTGTATCGTATAAAAAATAAATAATAAATAAGTGACGACGGAATTATTTTCATTTCTTTTTATTTAAATACGATAAATATAGTAGACGGGTTTGATTTTCAGACAAGACCTTCCGTTAAGAGTCTAACGCATTTTTTAGTACAAGCAGGTAGTCAATCGTTTTTACATAATTCTGGTACTCTGAATCCATTTTTGGCTCTACCACGCCTGTACTCGAAGTCCTTGACCTTCTAAAGGTCAAATCAAAATGGCCGCCATTGTCTTTTACCATCTACTTAAACATTATTATTTCTGGTACATATCGTATCGTATGTCCGTTTATCTACATGGAATAAAGTTCCAATTACTTTTAGGAATTATTGGCTGATAATTATACAGTCATGCTGTACACATTGACTGCTGTGCCGGCCATCTTTGATTTCAAAATGGAGACATCTATTTAACAAATATAAGTAAAGTGCTTTTAAACAAATGGATCTTTCTGTAGGAATGAGTATCAAAAAATGTAAAATGATAATAGCAACATGTCATGTCGAATTTTACACACTATGTAGGTATACTGCACACTTTAATTTACATCATACTTAAAACTATCACAGATCATTCCTTTTGGACAGTTAATCTATATCAGGTATCTGAGATCCCAAATGTCTTACATAAAACCTGCAAATTTTAATTTACCATTAGATGTTTAAGGGTTTTTTGATAGAATAGTATTTATGTAAACCTGTATGGACACTAGGTCATTTTATAATTTGAATGCCAAGAGTCAAGGTCAGTATGTAAATATTTTAAATATTGCCTATCATCTTCACAGGTCAGCGACTATGTCTCTGGGCCCGCATGTCTTTACAATTTATATTGTACGACCCGATTTAAAATAGAAAAAACAACAACAACATAATCCCTAAAAACGATCAAAATGGCAAAAATGAAATGTTGTAGGCTCGATTTGATTGACCCTGTACATGGACGTTACTTGCAATTGCATGGTACCGTTCAAGCACCCTAGCACCGGCCTACGCAAAATTCATATATCAAAGGGGGAATTGCGAAATTTGAAATTTAGAAATATCCGCAATGTGTTTATACGAAATTTTTATAGTTGTATTGATATAGCTACTTTATAAAGGGTCGTCGTATTTATCAATCAAACTTTAAACATGCCTAGACATGGTTAAAAACAGATCATCTATTTATTAATTGAAATAAACTCAAAAAAATGGTAAAGTCATTTTAATCTTTATTATCTTTCACTTTGAAAAAAAGTCTCGCAAACAAGAACCATAAATAGTCTACGTGCTTGCACTATCTTACGGTTAATGAATAATATAGAGTAAAACATTATAGGTCTACCGCGGGTATTTGATGATGGTGCATGCATAGAGGATTAGACAGATAATTGATACCAATTCTGCAATTAATATATTGACGATTTACTGCTGTTTACCCTTTTTTATTATCACAGAATGATTTGATAGAGCATTTTGGTTTTTTGCTACTAAATCATGTAACATATGCCGTCGAAGCCTATGTCTTTAAAGTTTATTAACTTAACTGATAATACGAGATTTTTTTGCGTTTCGTGAGTCACAAAACGCAAACAATGGGATGGCAACGAATACCAAAATCAATACTCGAGTACTCGGTCATTTTTCCGATCGAGTACTCGGTTACTCGGATGATTTCCAGTGATCTTTAAAGTTTATTACACAATATCAACACCGTCCGCATGCTACTTTCGTTTTCCATTTAAATTCATAGAATTCTGTAAATAGTAAATAGGACTGCACGGAGACAAATTAATTATAATTAAATCAACACCATAATATTTTACAACGTTTTAATAAATGCATTATCAAGTTTTAAACATGTATAACAGTTCATATATCTTTTTTCTTCTTGAAATAATATAGACTGATCGGCGGCAACAAAAGTTTAACCGGGTCTACATACTACTGTCTAGTTACCTTAATTCTTACATTCATGATAACAGTCGGCCCTTTGTTGTTTTCAAAACAGTTACTTCGGCTACACAATTAAAGGTAATTAAATATCATAAGAGGCTGGGTGACATAAGCGACACAGGTGCGCGTGTCAAACTGTTGATCGCCTCGTTAAATTTATGATATCATTTTCGCACCTCTGCAATGATGTTTTTATTGCATTTAACGGGTATTTATGAAGATACATGCTCATCTCCGAATTTCTGAAATAATTGGATACAACAATCTTTCTAAATCGCAAAAAACAACAACAAAAAAAAACAGAAAATATTTTTTTCCGAGTAATCGAATATCAATTTTGTTAACCGATATTCGGACGTTCGAACGAGTACTCGGTTAAACGGTTACTCGTTGCCAATCCCTAACTTTTATCTTAATTCATTGATATTCATTCATTCATTGTCTTAATTAATATCAACGCTTCATTATAATTATGTCACTTTGCCAAGGACGCTGCGTCTTATTCTATATCATTCAAGTGTCTAAGACATATTCAAATCCTCATACTTATTATGTTGTTGTATTGGCTATCTTTCAAGAAATTGTTAAGTATCTTATTCCATTATGATATAACATATTTTGATGTCATTTGCCACAAGATATAATTATTTAATCTCATATTTTTCTACTATCACTCCATAAAATTACTTTGGTATTTCTTAGTGTAATTTTAGTCACTAAAATGTGTACCAACTATTTTTGCACTATCCTGACAATTATGTAAAACAAAGATAAACAAGGATGTGCCACTTTCCTTGTTAATCTTGTTTTCCATTTTTTTCATTGAAGGTATGGTTACTGTAGTCTTACAAGTTTTACAACATAAGAAACATTAAGAAGCATTTATTTATATCTTCAGTAACCTTATTATTTGAAAAAACATCCATGATTAAATGTCAAAGATATAGACACAATCATCAATGTTCTATATTGACCTATCTAGCTATTAACCTAGTGTTTAAGCATTACATATAGTCCTAATGTTCCACAAATGTATGCCCAGTTATGCCAATATCCATCTAATAAATGACAGAAGTCATGACCGGACATGACCTTCAAAATATGACCTTTAATGTCTGAAATCTTACTTTATGCGACAATTCTTTTCTCACTCAAGACAAATTGTTTCAAAGTACCACGTATTTATTCTTAGCTCTCGCTGAATAACACATATATGGACTGGACATGGTCACAAATGCACTCTCATACCATGACTTTTGAAATACAAGTGTGACATTGAACCATTTGTCCGTTACATGTCGTCTTACAAAGAGGCACCATATTTATCCCACATTATTTTTAATTTATCCATGAAATTCAATGATAAAATCGTTAACCGGACTTTTTAGACACTTTAAGGAAATATTTAGTTCGAAATGAAAGTATGATTTTGATCTTTGATTTACATTATCATATGGGTCTTCATGTGACTCATTGTCCCCATGTGCCATATATTTATGCATAATTATTATTTCAAAATGCATCAATTAATGAGAAAGTTATAGATCGGACACAACAGCCTTGTCACGTTTATATCATGATTTATGATATAGAAGTTTAACTGTAGACATACCCCTGCTTGTTCATGACACGACCTTTTCAAATTACACATTTACGCAGTTATTGTCGTTCCAGGACGGTGGCATATACAATTAACAAGATTTAAATATTTTTACCCGTACACCGCCTGCACTAGGTCAATCAAAACAGAAAATTTAATACCACATGATAACAAAATAGACGACAAAAGTCCAAACACAGGGGCCTCAACCACCATGTTCTTGTCGGGTTACCTATATAAGCAATTGAAATACTATCCTAGACTTTACAATTATGATAAACATGCTTATCGATTTTTTATTAGATTTACTTAAAGAATTAAACGTGTGCGGTTATTTGATCAACATATTTATGTTCTTAACAATAAGATGAAATATTTAACAGAGTAATGTAATAATATCTATATAGCCCATTATTATATTATTTATTTTATGTAGATTAATATTGGATGAATTGTGTTTCTCTACTATATATTCTCAAACAAAGTATTAAAGCATGTACCGAAATTATTAGATATTTGCGTTTAAAAAAGTATTTTTCGTCTACAATTTTTAAAGGCTTTTGTAATGTGCATTTATGACAGTTATATTAACCCGTTTAAAAGTAAGAGAAATATATTTTTCTATGACTATTCATCAAACAACCCCGAACAACGGTTTCCAACATTATCCTTAGAAAATAAACCCATATAAAAAGAAAGTAGAATATTATCCGCAGAACGGGCAGGTACAATGCGTTTGAGGTTTAAAGATAGGAGAATTATATCCCTATGTCAGCCAACACTCTCTATTCCTCTCTCTCTCTCTCTCTCTGCATGTAAATTTGTTGCTGAAAAAGTGACCCCTGGAAAAAGGACATCTTGAATTTCCTTTTTTATTCTGGAACGCATTTATACTATTTAACTTCATGTTTTTTATAAGAAATTTATATAATTGATTCAAAAAACGTTATCTTGTTTAAAATATAATATCCTTTTTCTTAACCTTTTTCCTAAAAAGATTCACGTTTAAGCTCCTTGAAATTATTTTAAAATGTCTATAACAACATATACATTAGTTTGTAACGTATGTTATGTACAATAATTAATTGAAAATGTAAAATGAATGTATTATGTAAAAAGGAAATTGTAAATAAACGGGTCTTAAAGGTGGTTTCTAAAAAAACTACATGTGTTTTCATTTGTTTTCATTTGCTTTTTTAAATATTCCTTGTATTATTTTTTTAAAAGAGACACTATTTGCAGATTAATCAGCAGTTTAATATTGTATATGATAATGTCATTTACTTAAAATAAGCATGCAAAGTTGCATATATATTTTACATTAATGTACAAATGTACAACTATAACTGTAACAAAAATCATTTGATATTAACCGTCAATTTGATTTCCATTTGTCAAATATATGCAGACTGATAAAATTGAGAAAAACATAATCCCTTAAGATGGCAAAAACGACATATAATGTAAATGATGCATGCACGGTTCGATTGAGCCTGTTCATCGACGGTACTGGAAAATGAAAGTTCTTATCCACGCCCCCTTGCCACGGCTTAAGCTGAATTCAGCATTTTAGCACGAATATGTTGAGATTTTGAATTAAGAAACATCTGCAGAAAAGTTCTTATTATATTAACTCCTAAATCAGGTTAGTTATCAATAAAAGGGTGTTTTATATTCATTTATACAATAACAACAGACTTCACTAATAAAACAGATTTATGTATATCACTATTAATACACGATAAAATACTTTTTAGACAGGTTTACGTTATTTTGCAAAATACAGAACTTAAAAGCAATAATACAGTGACAGTGAGCAAATTTATGCTCATCAACCAACTTTATCACTCGTCTACAACCAACCTTGAAGGTTGGAATAACAAATAAACTTGTTCTTAAAAAGTAATTAATGCAAGTGATTAGAACGATTTTATAAGAATCACCTACCTTAATATGTGAACCTAGTTGATCGTGTTTTCATCTTGAGATGCAAGCATAGCAAAGTTGAATTGCAATACAGGTTTTAATGTTAGTACGGGTCCAAATTTTTATCGCACTGTTCCTGGGGTAAACACTCATCAGGAATTAATATAAAATATATTGATCACGTGATTTCGATATAATAACCAATCGGATGTCTTCAAATCGTTTAGCGTAGTCCTATAGCTTCAATCTTTATCTGTGATATTTACTTTTCTATCGATAGGGCCATTATGCGTTCTAAAGGGCATTTTCGTCCTCTTTATTTTATCGCCACGTCAGCGTTGTGTGTGCCGTTTCGATGCCGCACAATGTCAAAGGGTTGATATATTTCTGATCCTTGAATATCGTCCAGCATAACGTTATTGTTGTGTTTGTAGCACGTCGAATTCTTTCTTTTTGTTTTGTTTTCTAGTTAGTTAGATGGTTCCTCAATTGAATACTGAGTAACCACTCATAGGATATGCTGACTTTTGACAGCTTATCTGTGAAATTGAGGCTGAATAACATGTGATCCCTTTTCAAAATTCCATTTTATTTAGTTTTGCCTCATTTAGTGTTAACGCATTTTAATTTTTGAGGACCTTACGCCGCTTTTCATGGAATGGCAATAACATGACACATTAAAGGTTCTATGATGAGCGCCGTATGAACATATCTACCGATGTTTTTAAATTCAAAATGTTACAAATTCCCGTTTTGATGTTGAAATCAGCTTAAACAGGCGCTAGCTGTCGTAAACGGTGTCTTTCACTTTCCAGTACCGTACATGTACATGAACCTGCTCAAGCTAACCAAGTCCGCCACATTTTCAAATTTGCCGTGACTGTTATCTAAAGTAGTCAAATATTTTGTGTAACCTATAGTTTAGTGCCTACTTTTGACTTTAAGATTGTTTAGACCAGTTTTCTAACATTTATTTTATCAAAATCGTATTAACTAGATACATGTAGAATCAATGTTATTAAGCAAATAAAAAACTTAATAATAAACTTTTTTATTCTGAAATGTCAACTCACATCAGGTTGTCAATGGATAACGTAATTGTTTATAGCTATGGTGTTGTTCATTTTAAAAGAATGTGTGCTATGATCATAGCAAACAGTTTCATGTTTAATTTTGTGATTTTTTAATAATATCAAGGTATGAATCATAAACGTTTAAAACCAATTTGAAAAGAATTAAAGCAAAATGTTTGTGCAATTGTACAAATTTTCTTCAATGGAAACATAATACGTTATTAAAATGACAAAATACTTACGAATACATTATTATTCGTGAATGTATGTATTTTATGTCATAGAATCGGAACAGAGCAATCGTGCGAGCTTTAGACGAATTTGTAAATATGCTGACACTAAAATCTGGTTTCGATAAACTTAGTTCGCAAAGAATGTATTGACTGTTTGGGTTGTGTTTTTGAAGAATTTGTTTAATAATGCGCCAATATTGTTATGTACCAAACACATTTATCTTGAGGATACATACGGCTTAATGACATTTGAGTGGTTTAGACAACAAAACTGCGGTGAAAGAATCAGGTGATATCGCACTGATAAACTGGTATCACATTTGGTTCAATTGACATTGTAGATACACAAGAATGCCTTTTCAAGGACAAGGCTTGCAACGATTTTTATCAAAAGAGGTTTATAATAGTAAATTGATCAGATTTTAGAAGAATGAATGAGAGAGAAATACATGTTCAAATTATTGAGAAAAAACATCTTTTTCACATTATTTTGTGATATTTGCATTTATTTAGGCAGATAAATCAGCAAGTCAATGCGAGACAGACTGCATAAGCACATCTCACGAAATCAAATATATTGCAAGTGCTTTTTCTTTTATAATTTTCTTTTATAATTATGGATATTTCTCAAAAATGCACCCCTTGTCCTACACTTTTATTCCATAAAAGTGCAACATAAAAGTGCAAAACATAAACAAACAAACAAATACATACACAAACAAATAAATAAATGCAAACAATGCGCTTAATTTTATTGTATCATTTTGTTGAAAACAAAATTACGAATAAAAAAAGTTTAACACAGTTAAGGAAGTAAAATATAAATCCCACAACCTGGTTGTCTGAGATATGAGAGTCATTACCGTCCGCTCGTGTCAGTAATTATAATGTTTGGAAGATTACATTATCAACACTTATTTTTTAAGTACAGAAAAGAGATATAACATAGAGATACGTATGAGATTATGAGTCTGAAAACAACAGAACTTTGTTTATATAAAGCGAGCCACCAAATTTATTTTGTAAGTACTTAGAGAGGAGATAACTTAAAAATTGACACACTTGTTACCAATATAATCCGATTCAGCTATTTTTACCAGTAAACTTTTCAGTATTTGCTGCTTAGTATACCCAATTAAAGTGTAAAACTTGTAGGGTGATTTTACTCCAGTATGTAAAAGAGAGACACAGAGACAGTTTTGAATTTTGTCATGCATTATTCCGTAAATAGACCTGAAAATGAATAAACTAAGCAGTAACAGGAACAAAACTTTTCTCTTTATAAATTGTAAAATGGCGGTTTCCTAACTTGACCCACGTTGGGTCAGGTTAGAGCGTTAAGATTTAACAATAGTTGTCACAGTGAACTCTGGAATCGTTAAAAAAACTTGTCAAATGAACGGCTTGGACTTGTTTCAATCATGCAGTATCCGTTATTGTAAATTCCAGGGTGTGTTTAAATCTCAAGACTTGTTCTGAATTTACTCGGTAATTCTGCCGGCGTCTAATTTCGTTCAACATATATAAATATATTTACGCTATGTAGAATGTATACAGATTTTCACGCTGGGACTTTAAAAAATGCCATGTTATACATAAGATTATTTGAATATTATTTTCATTAATTTGCTTGAGAGTCCCTTTAAGTACTTTGTTTATATCATGATCTTTGTATTATGACCTGTGAAATAATCTCTTTCTACAGAAAAAAACAGTGTTAGACGTTCATCATTCTTTAAATACTTAAGAACACGTGTGTGGTTTATGAGAGAAAGAATGAGGTCATATTTCGTTCGATAAGCTGGTGTCACATTTAGTGCATTTGGCATTGCGGATAAACAAGTATATTTGAAGGTCAAAACTTGCAGCGATTTATCAAAAGAGTTTATAATACTTTTTGGGGGGAAGAATAAATAAGAGAAATGAAATTATTCAAATTATTTAAAATATCTCTATGTTATTGTAAGATTCCTGAATTTATTTAGGTTTGTAGAGAGATCAGCAAGTCAGTGCGGGACAGACTGTTTAAAAACATCTCACATCCACAGACAAATCTTGGAAGGGCTATTTCCTAAATAATTATGGACATTGCTGAAAAAAGGAAGGTTGCGTTCTACACATTTATTCGAAACATTAATAAATAAATAAATAAATAAATAATTATTTAAATAAATAATTTAATAAATAAATACTTGCAAAAAACGGACTTTATTTTCGATTCTTATTTGGAAAAGGAACAAAAATAACGAGTATAATAAGGAATGGAATATAATACCTGAAACATTGCACATGTATGTGAGTCATTACTTTTCGTTTTTGCCAGTTATAATGTAAGTAAAATGCACATTTCATGAAAATTACCAAGAACATTGAAAGTTAGTATGTATAGTAGAAATAATTGATACTTTACGAGACATTATTTTATCCAGCTTACTTTAATAGGTTATTTATATCTATTTTCTAAATACAGAAAAGAGAGATAACTTTTGCAACATGCTATGTATCTTGATTACAGTTCCAATATCATAAGCAGAACTATGTTTATATCAAGCATGCAAACCAAATGTACTTCAAAAGTACTATTATCCGTATTAAATTAAGGTATTAGGAACCTTATACAGAGCTTTCTTCAGAAGAGTATTCCGTTTCAATGAGGATACAGCGTTTGAATGGGTTGTGGGTCCAAGCCCTACTGGTGGTCATTTTTGTTCTTTTTATTATTTTCGTCTGGTCATATTGATGTTTTCCTTTTGAATTTCAATAGAACTAACATCTTTTTCTAGATTATCGTCTTTTTAGATATGCTTCTCTTTGATTTTGTTTCTCATTTCAAAAGTTTGGTCATTATTTATCACTTCTAAAGTTAGATAAAAATGAAATATTTTGTTTCCGTCGTTTTTTCTATATCACCTTACATAATGCATCCCTTCAGTACATATTGATCTGAGACAGAATTTTGACCCGAGAGTCCTGCTTTTTGAGGTAAACTCTATGTTTCAATACGTGTTTGTTGTATGTAAAACACCTTTCGGTGGTATCATTTTGTAAAAACTCTGTTTTTGGCCCGTTTTGCGACATTTTCTTCTTATGCATTGAATGTTTTTGACACACCAGAACCCACGACGGAAATAATATGTCGACGATCTAGAACAAAAATGGATAAATACAGAGGAAAGTCAGACAGGTTAGAATCACATTCCGATTTTCTTTCACAAAACCTTTTTGTTTGCCTATTTTGGTCAAATTAATTAATTAAATAATCTCCCTTTGATCGTCAAGTCATAGAACAATATTACTATCTATCACCCGTTTACTATTAAATCTCAACTTAGCTTATTCCCAACACGGTCAATATTTTCGCTTGAAATTTCGTCTTAGATAAAACCTATTTTCATACTGATACGAACAATATAGCACAACACACAATAGATATTTTCTTAAAGAAGCCGTTAAAAATATTGAGTCATTTTTTATACGAAATATTGCGAGTTTGACAGCGAAATTTCCAAATACGCCACGAGTAAACAAACATACATTGAACTGATAAAGTAAAACAAAAAAGTATTCCGAGCAGGATAAAACATTGAAATCATACTGAATTATGGTTATGTTGACAATTTATGTCCGTAACTTATGCAACGAACTTATGCCGAACGCCTGTGATAAAAAAGGATTACGCTGACGATTGTATTATAAACGCATACAGTATCGGCAGCTCAGGATATGTTTTATTTCTAATTAAATTATTCAATACACACTAGAATGATTTTGGATAGAAAAATAATCTAAAATTTTCGGTGTCCTGTAGGGCCGTTGTCTCAAAACAACGATAATGAGATACTGCGATTATGAAAAGTCGAAATCGCGATACCATGATGGGGGAAATGCGAAAGAACGATGGTGAAGAAAAACGAAACTATGATTGTGAAAACGCGAAACAACGAAAGTACGATACTGAAAACTCGATATAACATCGTGTTTTCTCCACTGGTTATTCAACTTTTCATCATTAACGTGGTTTCAATATTTTCACTTTTTATTATTATTGTTTTGAATGTTCTTAAGCGTTGTTTTGTGTTTTGCTATCGGTGCTTCGTATTTCTCCATCGCACTTTCGTGTTCTCATCATCGTGGTATCGTGTTTAAATCATCATTGTTTTGCATATTCACCATCGCAGTATCGTTTTGTCGCCACCGTTGTTCGTAGTTTCATAGTTGTAGTGTCGTTTTCTTTTCACAATTGTTGTATCTTCCTTTAATCATTGTTGTTTCGCCTTCCTGTATGACATGCGCAAGCAAAGAAAGCAAAAGAGTGGATGGCGATATTAAGAACATGATTTACAGTTTAAACAAAAGATAGGTGAGGCAAAACCACGATACTGAAAACACGAAACTACGATCAATGTGAAAACGCGAATCAACGATGGTGAAAACACGAAACTTCGATTGTTGAAACACGATTGCTAAAACATGAAACAACGATGACGAAAAGACGGAACAACGATGGTGAAATCACGAAACAATGATGACGAATAAAAGAAAGAAAAATGACAGAAACAACGATAATAAAAAGTAGATAGAACGAAACAACGAAACCATGGTAGTGAAACGTTGTAACAACGATGGTAAAACACGCTACTAATTCAGTTTTCAGCATCGTATTTCGTTGTTTTACTTTTTCCCTATCATTGTCACGTGTTTTCATTATTATTGTTTCGCGTTTTAATCATCGTAGTTTCGTGTTTTTGACTTTTCTTGATCGCTGTTTGGATTTATTGTTATACCAATTTACGAATAGGCCGCGTTGTCCCTATCGGGACACTATTATAATCAGCAAGATTAAAAGCAGGACAGTTCTATTTTCTTTTTTTTAACAATATGGTCCTGAGAACACATTCAAACGGGAATTTGGTTGCTGAATGAAATTTAAAGACATCTTGTAAAAGATAAAAATGAAAAGAATTGATTACTGTCCATTATTCTGATCACACATTACGTAATTTTAGAATGTATTTTATTACAACGATTGCTAGATCAATTTCATTGAGTATTGTAGAAAATTAATACCGTTTGCACTGGTTTTAAGGAAATGAAAGTAAAATATCGGGAAATATTGTGAATTTAGACGAGTAAATATAGAGAATATTTGTATTGTATGTACATTCAAAATATATTTCACAGAGGGAACAACAGATAGAACATTTTCACGATTTGAGTACTCATGAGTGCGGGTTTTCAAGAATGTAATATAGTTAAAATAAAGAAAATAAGAATCCCTAAAGAAAGGCCAACACGGCAAAATTAAAAATGTTGCAGACTCGGTTTGATTGAGCCTGTTCATGGACGGTACTATCAAGTGCAAACTACGGTCTACGCCCCCTAGCACCGGCTTAAGCATAATTCAACATTTAACATGAACTGGTACAATTTCGTATTTTGAAATATCCGCAGATGTAGTCATATGGCGGTTATCATGGAACCTTCAATGTGACACGTAAGTTTACTCTGATCTTACATGTAAAACAAACACATTTTCTATTTATTTCATGTTAGATTGTAGTGGTTTTAAGAAACTTTGACTGTTTTTGCCACACAACTTAATGTGCTGTACTTCATGGTGTTATATTTGTTTATATTAAAAAAAAAATTATTATGACTGTACAATTTGTCGAATCTTGTTTTAATTGTTAAAGAAAGTTGGCAAATGATTAATATGTTCTTTTCGTAATTATGTACATTTTACTTATGACAGGGTGTATTTTGAACAAAATTTCCAGTCTCAAATTCATTTTTATGATAAATGTTTATCTGCATTCTATCTACAAAAAGGCTTGACAATGTAATAAAATTATTGAAGTAAAGTTATCAGTTAAAAACAGCTAAAATGTTACTGTTTCGTTTCGCTCTCTACGCACATTGTGTAAAATATGTACATGTTGTAGGCTCTTTGACATTATTTAGAGCTTCACTAAGATATTTATGCAATTATAATTTATATTTTCATAATTTCTCTATGTAGTTATAAAGTTACGAACATATATTCATAAACAAATATCAAGTGTATTTGTTAGGTAATTATAGTATTATGTTCTTAAACATATACTAGTATAAATAGATGCCATTTTATGCCTTCCTATCCATTATTTGTTTATTCTTTCGCGTTTTTACGTACAAAATATACAGACACTCAATTTGCTTATACATGTACCTTAATTACAAGACTGGTACAATATTCTGTCAAAGTCTAAGACTTTTGTCTATATTCAACATGCCTTTAAAAGTTTAAGACGTAAATCTGTAGAAGGAACTGGTCAAATAATGTCATTGCAAGTCTTAAAAAACGCAGTAACCAGTTTTGTGATGTCTTTTAGTCACTTATATACGATAATACACAATGATACTGAAGGTAAACAAGCACAGATACTTGTTAAGAGAAGGCATATTGGAAAATCACATTTATATGATGGAGTTGTGTCCGACTTGTTGCCTTAGTAGCAGCAAAAACGTAGACTGCATGATTTTGAAAATAGGTTATAGTCTTGCCAGCCCAATAGATATAACAGGGAAGTCATGCTGATCTTATGGTGATAAGGGGACATTATGCTGATGTCTGCGATATTTCCCTACATTATACACTTTCACTCTGCAATAGACATAAAATAAGAAGCTAAATCTAACCAAGGTAATCGTCTTAACTCTGGTAAGCGGTTTTTAGGCCATTTCTGACTCAATTTGTCTATAAATGGTACAACTGTACCACTGTTGAAATACAATAGTTTATAGCTTTCTATAATCATTTACTCAAATACATTTGAAGGGCAAAAGGAAAACAACGAATATCGTCTTACACACGAACACACTTTATTTTATAAAATGATATAGAAGGTTTCTATACGAACTACTAGTTATGATCAGTTTAATTTGAATTCAACTAATAAAATGACTCTTTTAAAATGAGCTTCAAAAGTCTGAAAACATAAAATTTGTTTTTTACACATGTAATGAGACGGAAAAATATACAAAGAGATTTTAAAAACATACTGAGAATTAAAATGTAAATCGTTTTTTCGAGCGATTCTAAGCCATATGCTAGTAAAAAGCATCAAACGCTTATCATTGTACACATTGCACGATAAATAATTCTAAAAAAATGGAATCTGCGAACAGACTGAACTGATTTTACAGTCCCAACTTGTCAAAAAAAAAAAAAACAAAAAAAACCCCCAAAAAACATTGGATGTGTTTCTGTTCAAAAAGCAAACAAGCCCAATCAGTGAATTAGAAAGATAAAAACCTTGGAAACAAAATGCTTAGTTATACGAAAAACAATTTTGAAAAAATAAAATCTTACAAATATTCTTTAAATTGTCTAAACATTATATATTCATGTAATATGACATTGAATCATTCTTATTATACACCAGAACTTGTTATTTAGAAGTGTATTACGTGTAGATAATGGCAGGAAATTTGAAACATCAGGGAAATTATTAACATAAATAGAATAAACAACATTGCGAAAATAAACAAAGATAATGGACACCATATTAAACATGGTGGATATAAGAAACATAAAGGAAATTAGAAACATGGATGACTTTAGAATATTGGATGAAACTAGAAACATGGAGGGAGTAAGAAACATAGTGGAAAATACAAAGATCGTCAGGGCATTGAACTAGTTTCATCTTTTATTCTAAAGTCATCCATATTTCTCATTTCCTTTATGCTTGTTATATCCACCGTGTTAAATATCGAAATACAATTTAGAAATAAAAAACACTTAAATTAAGCGTTACGCTAACGGAAACCATGTCAGGGTCACCTAAAAGCTAGCTATATTTACTTTAAAATGTCGCACTAAAGAATATTATGAATAATTACGAGTAGTAAAATAATTTCATAACAATAATAAAACTAGTTAAAAAAATTAACATCCAAAGACAACAATCAAATAAACTATAATAAGCAATTAAAATTAAGAGCAAATGTCAACACTCAATATACCTGTTCCGTTTCTCTAAAATGTTTTCTTTTTCTAATCTAAACCCTTTTTATGTCATACACTGTCACAAAACAATCAATACTATGAAAAGAACTGTTGGCTATTAAACTGTCAAATAACAAACATGCACATATTTATAACACACAGTTACCTATATTATACTGTCAACAACAAAATAATAATGAAGCCCCCCCCCCCTCTAAAAAGAAAAAAAGAAAGAAAAAAAAAACCACAAAAAACAACACAACACTTAAGCACGGTTTCATAATACAGTAAAGAATTATATTAAGACCACCGATGATGGGACTTGACCAAGGCGGATCAAACAATATGTATTATAACGTTCAAACACTTTCAAGTGTTTCTACTGTATACACATATATTCGTTCAGTAATCTATCTAACATAATGTCTGATTTAAATGTTTGAAACATAATTTAAATATTACAATTTTGTTGAACAAAATGTAAGGAAAAACAATAATTATATTTAAATATCAAAAGTCAAGTATTTATATACGCCATAATAGCTATATATTTAAAACAAACATTGGCAATATTGTCTCAATACACTAACGAAACCACCTTTGTTTCGTTTCCTGCGCACCAGAGTCTGCAGGGTATTGGTACGAGTTTAATTTTTGAGGCATGGAGAAGCACGTGACCTGTTTTCGGTTCATGGAGGAGCATGTGATATGTAAACCGCACATGATTTGTTAATAGACCTTTTCGAAAAGCGTTTGCTAAATACCGTTTGCTTGTACGTTACGGATTTACCTCTAGGGAATTAGTCCAAATTACACCTTATTAAGGTAGTACGACCCTAATGCACTATCTCCACTTTGAAGAGTATTCCAATAGGCTAGAATCACTGTAAAGTGTATTGAAACTGAAGGGCGTGGGTTCAAACCCCAGAAGGGGCAACTATTTTTTTTTTATTATTTTTAACATTTTTTATTAATCTCTCAGATTCCTAATGGAAGTAAAAAGTCTTTCATTTTAATTATATAATTATTGTAGGTATTTATTTACTAGATAATGCCAAATTTAATAGCAAATATGATACCAGATATTTTCAAAGTTTAATAAAATAAAAACTACACGGTAAAGGTATTTTATATTATGCAAGACCAACCAATATACATCTAAAATATTTAGGCAAACATTGAAAACAGCCCCTGATTGTGGAAAATTTTAGGGATATTTTAAATAAGGCTTTCTACACAGGGAAATGGTCAAAAAAGTATTAAAAGTGGGTTACATTTTTAAACATATTAAAAACATTTCGTTTAAAAACAATCATTTTGCTTGTTTAATTTGTAACCTAAATGTCATTATTTGTTTTTTAACAATGAGCAATAGGAAAACATTTTTCATAATGATGATATTATAGATTATTTAGAGTTTCCTCATTCCTAAAAAAAAGCCCTTCTAATGGCAAAGTTTTAGTTCAGGAAAATGTCCATTACTTATAAACCACACGGTCAATTTTGTTTAAATTTTGCATACAGGTGACATTTAAGGCATATAACTGTCGTCAATTTTACAGTTCCTTATAGTGCCCTTAGGGGTGTTCTACCTTAAGACCATAACACTATTACATGATATTTCCAATTTTCTTTAATTAGTTTACCGTTTAATGTGAAAAAACTTGCATGATGTGTTTGAAATTATCAATGCTTCTTAAATATCTATGATCTCAAAGTTTACAGACAATAAATTGTTTATAGTAAAATTCTACAAAATAAGAACATTTGTAGTGGCATCTGCCATAATAAATAGAGATATTTTCTGCGTAGAATTGTGTCTTTACTTTATTTTTTGTTACCTTTTTATTCATACAATGGTATTAAATCATTTTCTTAAAAAGAAATAATTATTTCAATTTCGCCCTTCTCTGGTCTCGGGTCTTCAACTGTCAACCAGTCTCCAAAGATCTTCTTCTATTGATCGATTAATTGTCAACTATATTCCTGATACAAGCGTTTATGTTTTTTTTCCCCCAAGCAATGTTGACAAAAGCTAAACGAAATATCTTTAAATTATTAAAAATGTCCCCCACAGGAAACCATTTTACTTGTTACTGTATATAGAATAGCTAATAAGATACTTAGGTACAAAATAAATCGAAAATAGAAATAATCTTAGTTCCGTACTGTAGATAACACTGCTAAATAGCCAAAACTAATTTTTTTATTAGAATACAGTGCCTTTCCTTAAGAAATGATGGTACTGCCACTATTTATTTTTTATGAAAGGAAAATGTTTACTTTCAAAAGCACATACTTGTAAAATATGAAAAACATCAACCGAAGTGGCATTATGTCCATCCAAGTGTAAATGATGGGCGTACATGTTTAAGTCAAATTAACGTGGTAAATCTAATATAATAAGGGAAATGAATACTTATAATAAAATACCACTTATTCATAAACAACAACAGACATATGTTATGAATCTTAACAATCTAATCCTATCAGCAATACAATTAATCTAAAAATCACGATAGCAAGCATTTTTCCAATGACGTCAGATACATAAATTTTATGTTTAGACAACTTTTTTTCCTATTCCATCTTATTTTAACTACTTGTATGTAACGAAAATATATGGTGCATCAACATTTATAAATCACAATAATATTAATAATCCCTTTATAATTTATTAGTCGGATTTACGATTAAATGACCTATATATTTTAGTACAAAGAGTAACAAAAATGTTATATATAAAACCCAAATCATTTATTAAACATTGTTATTTATATGTTGAAATTGGATATATAAAATTTAATGCCATTTATGGTCCTGAGAAATTATTTAAATAAGCCGCTGTTATAAGTAACGTTCTTATTGTGTTACAGATGAATCTTGTAAAGGTTAGTTTTGTGATAAGATTGTTACTGCTAGTGTTTTCTTCATCGTTCCATGAATAACACTATTAGAATACTTCAGAACATTTTGTGCTTTGTTTTACGTGAAAAAACTGGACTTGAGTTTTGTTTATTTCTTCAAACTTCAAATTACCATCATTATACAGAATAAGTTTCAGAAAGGCTTTTTATTGCCGAATGTTTTGTTATATCTTTCCATGATGAGGGTATATCATCGAAATTGTACTGATAGTAGTCACTCAGCCTGTCTTTATATGTCGACACAAACCACATCCAATATCTACAGGTATCATGCATATTAGCTGATGGAGCTATATACCATTCTTTCAGGATCGTTTTATAATCTCTGAAAGGATGCCTTTCTTTACCGCATTTTTCTCGTTTTTCATTGTTGCATTTGTAATCAAAGACTACACAACGATGGCTTATATCTGTTTGTACATATAATTCACACGATGCTAGCTGTGCGATTCGAGATTCAACAATGTGAATTCCTATGCAGCATAAAGGTCGATGCTGCATGCAGTTGTGATCGGAGTCTGCATGATCTTCATTTTTTGTACATGGTTCACCGCAAAATGGACACTGTTCCTGACATCCCCATATCTTTTGTATTAAACGCTCAATAGGACTCGAATTTGCCCATTGTACAGAACCACAATCAACTTTATTAAAGCGGGACACAAGATCCGCTTCTGTTCTCCCCAAACTCTTTAAGACTTCATCTGTGAGGTATTCTAAATTTTCAATAGTCTCTGTTTCCTTCTTCATGCTTCTGAAATTTTCTGTGGTAATAAAGAAACCTGACTCTTTCATTAGGATCTGAAAACATTTGACCCAGTGATCGATGGAAATGCCTAATTGATTTTTGGATTCCTTGCGTATATTTTGTACGCACTCCTTTACAGTATGAAACAAATTTTGTAGTATAAATGATGATGATTTCGAGTATAACCTTGATTCTGGTGCAAAAAGAAAATGATTAGCCTTTTCAGTTATCCATGAGCTTGCATAATCATTTGGAGCACGTATGTATCGAATGAAGTTATTGAAATCGCCTTTTTCCAAAAGATCAGTGCATATTTCAATTATAGCTCTATTTTTCGCTGAAGGAAGATTATCATGAAGATAATCAGTTACTCTATTTGGAAGCGTTTGTGATGTCCATTCGTCAGCGAAACTTTCAATGACGTTGACAAAAAGTTTCGAGACAACATCTTCTAATAAGCGACCACGTAGGTGAGCTTCGAAGCTTATTTTTTGTTGTATTTTATATTTGTTAAGACGAGCAGCAGCACCATAAATTGTAAAATAGTTTTCATTATGTTTCTCGAAAACCACATGTGCATGCCTACTTACATGTACAAGCAATTTTACATAAAATGGCATTTGAATTTCAAAATTGGTATCCCCCTTAAACATATTAGTTATGCTTAAACTAATGTCATGCAAAAATTTATTTATAGTAATTTCCGTTATTTCTTCTCCGATTTGAAAAATTCGTTCGATCTTTTTGTCAACTGCTCCAAATACTTCATCCGCCCAGGTTTCAACATTCTTCATTACATTTGTCCGGAAAAAAAGATCGTCTGTTTTTAGCCATGCTGATAAGCTGACATCTTTTTCATCAATACCTGTGTAACTGAATGTTCCCTTTAAAGTTGTAAAAATTGGCAATGGTGTCAAGTGATTGCTTTTTTCCAAAGCGTTTCTTAACGCCACAAAATCGCTCTTATTCGTATTCTTAAGACAAGCATAAAACATATCGATTGTTTTTGTTCTATTTGTTTCTAAATAAGAGGGGATATGTACGTTCTTTACAAATGATTGCCAGATACTATCGAAAAGATTATCTATTGCGTCTTCGCTTAATGGTTTACCTAGATTTTCTTTAGCAATTTCCATAGACATTTTTCTAAGTTCCTCTTCATGCTCCTTGCAACACGTTACAGTAAAAATTTGTACAGCTCTTTCATGAAGATCTTTCTTTATTCGATTTTCAATTGATTGTTCCAATGTTCCACACAATTTGTCGAAACGGAGTGCTTGACTCTTTTGCCATTGAATAATAATGTCCTTGTATTTGTCGTTTTTGAAATATTCTTTGACGACTTCTTCGCTTTTTTCCTTTTCAGCAAGCAGTAGTTCATTTAATTCTGAATTCAGAGTCTTTTCTACTCTTGATAAATTATCTTCCTGATCACAATTAGCAAATCCGTTTCGAGATTTGTGTATTATCTCATCTCTTATTAGGATATCTAGATTAAAAAGTTGATCTTGAACAAAACATTCCATTGCATTATAAGCTTTGATTTCAATGCTGTTCCTAAAGGAAAATACAAAGTCTTCATTCAGAACACCTTTCCATATGTTATATGCATGTTCAGTTATATCGTTTAAAGATTTGTAGGATTTATCTTTAATTGTCAAGGCTTTTTTTAAGATTCTGGACTTAATGTCTACTACACTTTCACTATATGCTGTATTAACTCTAGCCATCGGAGGATTACCTTGCCACAGATTTTTGAGATACCATACTTGAGAGTTTATATCAAATTCAATTACCTGATTGAAAGTAGTTATATTTTTAATATAAATGCTTTCTGCTGATTCCTTAGTCACCTCATCCAGAGTTTGTATTAATTTACTTAGACCGCTCATCAAATTTTCGGACGCAGCAATATCTGTTACATTTTGATGAATGAAAGCACAACTTTTCTTTAAGTCTAAGGCTTTGTTTGTCATTTTCAATCTAAGCAATGCATGGACAAGTACTTGAAGTATATCTCGTATTTCGCTTGTATTTTCCCCCATTATATTTATCAGTGTTATATCTCCTATTCCAGTAATTGCAGTTGCTAATTCATTGTCATGTTCATGTCGTAAATAATTTAATTCAGGTGATCTCAGCCCTTCTGTGTCGACAACAAGAATATAATTGTAATCTGATGTTTTATCTTTAAATTTAGTAGTATCTACAGGTATCAGTTTTGCATGAATACCCCTTGTACACCTTCCGCTCCGGGTTGAAAACTGACAACCAAACATAGTATTTAAAAAAGTTGACTTTCCTGAGCTTTGCAGCCCTAATACGCTGAGTGCAAGAACCTTGCCTGCTCCAATGGAGTTATTAACTTCGTTTAGTACAGCCTTTATCCATTTATAAGGCATATAAAAACTTTCTCCATTAATAAGTTCTAACTGATGTCCATCAACAACAAGACGGCCAATTATTTTTGACATTTGACTTACTGGAGGAAATGTTAATGTATCACAGTCTTTTTCTAGTTCTAAGATAGCCTCATTTATATGTCCTATTTCACGGAAAAAATGTTCTATGGAAAATGATGCGTCATCTATCTGTTTCTTCTAATTCTGTTATGGTGTTTTCTTGTTCTTCTTTATCAGATGGAACTTGTTTTTCACGGCTTTTAAGAAGTTTTAACTTTCTCCAAGCTATTCGTTTTTTGTTCATTAATTGAGGCAATGATTGTCGCTTTTGTCTTTTGATATGAAACTGTAGCCAACAAAGAAAATACTTCAGTACAGGAAAATTATTTTCATACTTTCTTAGCATGTCAGTGAAATGTTTAACTGATTTCGTTATTGACATTATTTGTTTTTCTCTTACAATTTTAATTTTAGCATCAATGACGTTTCCCCCTTCAAAACCTTTTTCCCTTTCCCGCTGTTTGATAAGTTTTCCTAATTCTTTTGAAAATTTGCTATGAACAGGTGTCAGGGTTTGCTTCCAAGAACACGATGAACAATCATCATTCATTTGCGTAATCAGGTCATCTGATTCTTTCCTACCTAATTGACAGTTTTCATCATCTTCATCTATTCTTATTTTTATGTTTGCTTGACGTAAGCGTTCTTGATATGATTTAGTGCAATTTGACCCTAATTCTTTTGCTAATAGACATGATATACAGGAGACCATTTCAACAACGTTTCGTTCAACAGTTCTATTATGTGTACACAATACACAGAGATTTATATGTGGTTTTAATTTGAAAACATTTTTCTTAAAGTCATTTACTGCCGATATTGTTTTTTGTTGAATGGGGTTTGCAATAATTAATATTACTGACGATAATTTCAAGAGAACATCAGTAACATTTCTACCCCTTTTTAAAATAGTTTCAATGTCAACTATTATTGTGAGTGTATCCACAAAGGCTGAAATAAAAGTTAGAATTTCTGCATCAAAATGTTGTTCTAAATCACCTCTTTAGTTCAAAAATGTCATTGCATCTTGAAATCTATCCTTTTTATCCCCAATTAACGGCAACCAAAACATTTCAACATGTCCATTTATTAATTTTCTTTCAATCATTCCAAATGGACAGTCATAATTGAAAAAAGTTTTACACCCATGATCCGAAAGAATGCTATTCATCAATTTTGATTTTGAAAAGCGGGGTCGACCCAATCTTCCAAAAGCTATCATTTTTGTTGGAAGCTCAAGAATGTCCATTTCTTTGCATTGAACTTCACTTTTTTCAATGTTTGTTTCGTTATTTTCTATTGCTAAAGATCTCAATGGCCAAACTGATAATACCGATACTTGCTCTACATCACTTTCCCAATATTTATACAAAAACGGTACAGCGATTTTACAAATATACAGTTTTTGTACAACGACTTGTTTCAAAAAAGGATCACAACATTGGAAAATGATAAAAAAAGCATCTAATGGACTTATATCTTTTTTATCGCCAGGTATGTCAGATAAAAAACTCAAAGTATTTTCTAAGTCAATTCCGTTATTCAAATCTTGTTCATTTGTTACTGATATATCCCTAGAATCACTATGCGAACTTATCAATCGTTTCAGGACTAACCACGGAATATCAGTTGAACAAATAGTTCCATTTTCTATCTGATTCCATTCGCCTGTATCTACAGTAACAATGTCTTGGATCGATATTTTACTTGGGTATCTGTCAGTCAACCCAAGGTCTGCTAGCATTTGCCAAAATATCTCATTGCTGGACCCGACAGTACCTGTAATATATAAAACCAATCATTATTGTGCTTATTAAGTTGATGTTTATTCATTATTGAACTATGTTTAATAATTTCTTTTGTTATATTGATAGGTCTTACCATCTTTCTCTTTAAGCTTTAAAGAAGTGAGGTTTATTATTATCATAACATCCGTCGCTCGACTTCTGGGCCCAACTTGTTAGTTCAATTAATACAGACCTCTTTCGGCTAAGGCTACAGTTTGGAGTTTAGTTTAATGTGAACGCTGGTCATAACAGTACAGATTTAATAATTTGTCCACAGTCATTGGGCCGGGTGAAATCCAAAATTGAAAGATATCGTCACGCAAACATAATTACAGCAGCAACATTTCAGTCTATCAGGTGACCGATATTGTGTCTTAATCTAAATTAAGATAAATATACTTAAAATATGTATGGTTATGTATTCATGGCCTCTTATCATTAAAAGACATATTTCTTCATAACTCAGATTCAGAGCTCACATATCGTTCATTAGGGTACTGCATCCAATTTTGAAAAGAAATCGACACAAACAATATGATCACCTTAAAACTGCAACAATTTTGGCTATTAAGTGCAATAGTGAATGCACATAACTTTATTTATTTCTATAAATATGTGAAATTAGCTTAAAATTGTTTCCAGTATTTGGAAGGAGTTGGACAGTGTACTAAACATTGGTGATCATGAATATTATCACTTAACAACACCGTGTTGTACTTTGGTCGTAGAAAGGTGGCCGTCATTCAATAAAAACTATAAGATGTCCAATACCTGAAGATTTTCAGTATTCATTATACACAAGATGCTCTAGATGATATTGGAAGCTTATGAAAGTTTGCTAACCTAAGAGAAAAACACATAGTAATAAAATCTTAGAATAATGACTTTTAGTTTAGTATTTGATTTGCTATAAAAGATTGTGTTCATCTAGGACAAACATTTGATTCTTTATAAACGTGTATAATTTATGTTGTTTTTCATTGTTTCATAAGTATATATTTGACAGATCCTTTCTAATGTGTTTTTCCCAATACAAAAGATTTATGCATATACATCAAATCTATAGTATGGAGGCTATTCGTTGCCAAAAATCCAGCCTTTGACACTTGGCAATGCATACTTTTGTTCTACTAAACAGATTAGTAAAAATCTAATTGTCGATCCGAGAGTTACATATTGCACTGGTATTAAGCATTTTGATTATCTCGATTTGATAAATTGAAAGCTGTAAACGTGCAACTTAGATAAATTGCAAACTGTATTTATAAATGTATAACTTCAAATATGCAACAGGTAGAAATGTAAACGATAGAACGTACACAATACGTTTAATGATGTGCATCATGACGTTGAGAATGTACCTGCATCAACTTGACACACTCAGGTTTACAATACCACACTTTCTTTTTACTTTCTATCGCGATCAACATTTGTAAACGATTTTGCAACTTCCATATATGGAATTATCACGGAAATAGACAAAAATTAATAGGCGGAGCAAATTTTCACGAAAGCAGAATATGAAGAAAGGTAACTCTGGCTGGTACAAACATATTTCAAATTATATAGAAATTGTTATAAATTGCACATACACAAACTGCATTACAGTTGGTAAATTAACATAAGGGAATGTTTCCCATATATTATGATACACACCACGATTTGTTGATATAAACGATAGTATTTGTGTGCCTTCAAAAGTTATACGGTAATACTCGTATGCATATCTTTTACATCTAGCAAATAGTACTAGGATGCGATACATGGAAGTCACTTTTGGACACACGAATAAAGAGAACTGAACAGTAAGCCTGTGCATTCCTTCTTTAAAGGACTGTTGGGTTGTATAAAAACCCATATTTTTGACAAAGTGTATAACCTCGAAACAATTCAAAGTTTACTATCGATAATTCCGTTGTATAGCCAAACATTTGTGAATTTGTCACATTTTAATGTTGAAATAATTATTCAGTGTATCCTAGCATCTATGTTTATCTCCATTGGGAGGTATTTTGAGTCATAGGATGTGATTTAGCCTTTTATTATTAAATATATGTAAGCTGACGTAGGTTAAGGTCTTTTTATGCATTGTACTGAATCAATAGCATCTCTAAAATCTGTGTATACATGCTGTCAATAGCTGTTACCTAGACTTGCTGTCTATCTGATCAAAAGCAGAGAACTATTTTTCAAAACAGAATATTTATTGAGTTTTCGAAGTGATGGCTTTCTAAGAGATAAAAATTATACAATTATTGACTAGTGTGCCATTGAATATGATGTGATATTCACCGGCAGATGACATATTGACCGAAAATGGATATGTACATTTTGTTTTTATCCATGTTGTAATATCTTCTCAGAAGGAAGAAGAAATTAACTGGCATTTCCAATATAAATGTTTATAGTTTCCATATGGTGGTTACAAAAAGAACGTGTATTGACATCTCTATGCTAATTTTATGCAACAGATCATGTTGCTAATATGCTGTGGTTAAATATGTTTATTTAAGAGAAATTATAAATGTATCTTAATGTTTCACACTGAAAGTTCTCTATTACTATATTCGGTATTTTAAAATAAATCAATGATCTAATAGTGTCGCTCATATGTCTTCCAGATAAGACACAAGTTTGGTCTTTACTTATATGTTTATTAAATACAGTCTTAATGCTTTGGGCAATGCTAGCTGATATAAAGGAGGTGTTTAATCTTTTCTTAGAAATTAGAATTATTTGAGTATAGTTTAGCAACGTATTCATAATGATGTTCCAAGGTAAAGTATTTGAATATTAGACTGCGGCTTTGAAATTATTTCCGATCCCCCATATTCTCCAGAATTGGCCCCCTTTGACTTCTACCTGTTTCCAAAACTGAAAACCAAGCTTCGTGGTAGACGTTTTGGAAGCAATGAATGTGTCATGGAGGCGGTCAATGAGTTTTGTGAGGACCAAAATCGAGAATTCTATTTTGAAGGGTTAAAAAAGTTGGAGGCAAAGTGCATTGTTGTAGAGGGCGATTATATTAAAAGTAAGACCATTAGTTGGGTTTTCTGACTACCAGAAGTACATCTGGCCAAGAACATTTTGATCAATCTACGTATGACCAAACACATGAAGAATGTGCTTACTACGTTTCTATCCGTGGGTCTCTATCTTTGGGCGCCAATATGTATGTGCTCACTGTGTGCTGTTGTGGCAGAGAAAAATAAAGAGTTGTGTTTACAGTTTGATGTTGTGTTACCGGTGTGTGCATAAGACTGAAAAATGACATTTATAAATGGAATCTAAATAAATCCACTGGAGTGAACAGTTTGCATTTCTTAACCATTCAGTGTCAAGCTCAGTTATAATTTTTGATAAATAATAATATACCTTTTCTGGACTGTACATTAATTATGAAACTTTATATGCAACAACTTATAGGGTCATTAAATGTACTTTATTGCATTCATTTGAAGACATTACATAGTTTAAATCAAGTGTAGTCATTGATATTATCTTAAACTGTTAACAATTACTATGAATACTAGTAATTGTTGTCTTAGTAGACAAAATTTTAAGATTGAGAAATTGTACAAATGCGCTTTTTAAAACTAAATTAAATGTTTTCATCTTAATTAGAATTCGATGACAGTTTTATGAATTAATATTCAATTTATTCAATTGTGTCTTAGAAGAGAATATATTACAGGGCCGGCAAAATCTGATTTTGACCTGCTTTGTCCGCTTTTATTTGGAGCATTTATTTACTTGTCTATAGTTCTACTTGTCCGAACAGGCTAAGAGATAACCCGGGCAATACAAGCAATTTTCCAGTATTTAAACAGAATATTATTATACACTTATTTCATTTATTGTTTACATACATTTTATGTAATCAACATTCTCACTATTTATTTCAGGTTTAAACATGTATTTGCATACAATACTCACATTCATGTGTATAATCCGAAAATCACCACTGAAGTTTATACAAGTTTATTGCAGATGTCAGGTCTAGTACATTGTCAAATTTTGAAGAAAACTTAGTATTAAATGGCTTAAGTGGCAATTTTTCTTTGTTATAACAGAAATGTATTATTGACCAGTTATAACATGTTTTTAAGCTTTATTTGGTTATTGCACGAACTTCACCACCATTGAACAGTTTTCATGTATTTGATGAAATGAATTTTAAGAACATCTACCACTTTCTCACAGCTAAACTTGCCAGGTTGCAGGAGGGGAAATCAAAAGAACATAATAATGTTACTAGTACATATTTGGGGCAAGGATTTGAGTATCTTTCCATGATGATTGTTGGATGAAAAGCACAGGAAGGGACAGAGTGGCCTATAGTTTACTTTCAGGCTATATGTTATCGGGTCAGTGCATGGTTAACTGGACCAAAATTCTTCCCATATTTTTTTAGTATGAATTAATTTACGTCAAAGAGGTTGTCTCATTTATCACGTGAACATGAGCTATGCTAGACACTACGTAGTTCTAAGCCATGCCTGTTCATGTAGTCTTAAGGAGTCATCAAAATTAATAAATGTTTAAATTTCATGTATTTTACCTTTATATCAGAATCTCATTTACAGACTTATACAAGTATGTGTTTAAATGAATAACTCATATACTAAAGGAAAACGTTTTTAAAGACAAATTAACAAAGTTTAACGTTACGCTTTTGGTAGAGGCTTAAATGTCTGTGTATAAAGGCCCTTTCAATTAATATATGATTCCAGTTGTCACCCTTTGATGGCGTAGGACATTCCGAAATTCTAAGATGCGCATAATTAAAACGTGGAAATTCGTACAATCATTTGAATCAAAATTACAAAACCAATTGGTAAAATTAATGAAATATTCACCATTGTAAACTTAACTTAATTTCAAACATCGTGACCATTTTCGTTTGATCTCAAAAAATAGTTAATATCCAATCATGTTTTATATATAGTTAAATCGTACTTTCTCTTGTCTTTTTGGCTTTTTTCTACATACCCGATAGCTTTTTGGTGTTGCAAACAAATACGTTTTCCACAGTTTCGAATACAGGTGGTATCAAAATCTTTAAAATAATTATAATCATGATGTTTCAAATATACGTCTTTTCACTTTATTACACGTCTATTCACTTTATTACACGCTCAAAGATTTAAATACAATATAATGGTCTGTATATTTTTAAAAAATTGTAAAATGCATAAAAGTGACAATTCTTTGGAATGCATACTTTTTGTGTCGATATCTAAGCAATTCATTCAGTCCGAAATAACGGAACTCAATTTTGCACTAAACGTACAAAAACAAACAGAAGATTTGTTAGTTAATTAGAAATAATTGTTAATGTGACATCCTTTATTGTTAAATGTTGGTAGTTATTTCAAAGAACCAAATCAGTGAGGCATGCAAAATAGAGCCCTGAGACACCTTCAACCAAAATTGGATCAAAATTATTGCAATTATGATAAATGGCGTAATCCTTTGTAGTGTTATAACTAAAATAATGAACCATGGTTATTTATGATGTAACAGCCCTGTGCCGCTTATATATATTACATATGCACCATGGTCATTTATGGTGGTACAGCCCAGCGCAGCTTGCATAAAAACATACGTACCTTGGTAACTTTTGATAATAGGGCCCAGCTCAGTTTGAATAAACAATGTATGCACCATTGTGATTCATTTACGGCCTATCACCGCTAATATAATCAAATCTATTAAAAAAATAAATTCTGTGACAATATTGTCTTATCATTAGGAAGCTATTATGACATATAGATTAAGCACATGCGTATGCAGTGAAATTTAAAAAAAAAAAAACTTTATATACAAAGAAAGGCCGTCAGTGATGACATGTGTCGTCCCATGATTGCCATTACTCGGCAAAAATCATTCAACCTAAAACCCTGTGTAATTTGAACAAAGATTGGAGCTATCGATCAATCCTGTTAAGTTTAATTGAAATCGCATTAGTAAAAGGATTAGTGCAGACAAATTTCAAAATTAAAATCATGAAAGGGCCAAAACTCTGACGAAAATCAATGAAGTGAAACATGTTGCAGAGATGCACAACTAGGCATAGCATTGATTATTCCCCTAAAGTGTTGATGAAATTGCACCAGTAGTCAAGACAAACTTCTGTTTAGCTTGAAACACAAAAAAAAAACACCTTTTTTATTCAAGGGCAATAACTGAGTCACAATTTTCAAGCAAAAAAAAATAAACGTGTGTATTATGCACAAGTACTTTATCTACCAATCAATCCTATAAAGTTTCCTTGAAAATGCATTAATGGTATAAGAGGAGAAATACGGACACACTTTATTTACACCCTTTTCATTTAAGGGTCATAACTGGGCCAAAATCATTCAAGCGAAAAACCCGTGTAACATGCAGAAGTAATTGACCTATCGATCAATCCTGTAAAGTTTCATTGAAATTGCATTAGTGGTAGAAGAGGAGAAGTCCGGACAAATTAAAAAAATAACAAAATAATTATAGGGTCATAACGCCAACAAAACTCATTAAACCATAAAAAGGCGGATTATATGCACCCAAATTTAACTTAACTTGGTACTTATCATTCCTGTAAAGTTTGGATGAAGATGAAATTGCACCAGTAAAGTTTGAGAAGTAGTCCGGAAAAGCTTGTGTTTCTCTGGTAACACACAAAAACTCCTTAATATTAAAGTGGCATAACTCGACCAAAAATCATTTAACCGGAAACCCTATGCAATATCCTCAAGTAATACATTTATCAACAATCCTTTAAAGTTTCATTAAAATTGCATTATTGGTATAAGAAAAGAAGTTTGGACAAACTTAAAAAAAAATAATTATAGGGCCATAATGCCCACAAAATTAATTGAACCATACAAAGCCGATGATTTGCACAAATAAACTTGGTACTAATCATTCTTGTAAAGTTGGATGACATTACACCAGCAGTTTATGAAATGTAGTCCGGACAAGCTTATTTGGCGGACGGACGGACACACATACAGACGACGGATCCCAATATGTCGCCATTACTCCGTAGAGGCGACCTAGAAATCATTTTACTTTTGTTATCAATGAATGGATAGCAATTACGACAGTTCTATCTCTTATGAAACATGTATGAAACATGTTTATTACATGCTTTTCGGTGGTTTATAGAAATATATCAGTGAAAAAAACTGATAATTTCACTGCTTTAAACAGTGAAATTATCAATTTGATAATTTCAATGTTTTGAATATTTGAACCCGGTACGTTGTTTCAGTGAAATACAAGCGTTCACAGTACTGGAAACCAACTTAATGACGTGACGTCGTAAATGACGTCACGTTGTATTATTATTTGGCGCCCTTTTCTTTAAATGTCTTTTTAAACGTTTCTTTGCATATAATAAAAAGAAAATTTGTTTTTGCTTAATGTAAGATCGAAATAAATTTCACCTCGTGAACACCTAAAGTTCATATTTCACTCGTGGCTGGGCCACTCGTGAAATATACCTTTTGGTGCTCACTCGGTGAAATATATTCTGATCTTACACTGAACTAAACAAATGTCCTCTATATAAACATGCAACCGTAAAATTAAACTTTAAATGGGATTTGCTTTAGTGTTTTCGATTGATTTCGAGTAAAGGCTGTACTTCAGCCTTACCGACATAATATGTCATCGTCATTCATACTATCTCGCTCTTAGAGGGCAGCGGACCTAAAAATAAGCAAGTTCAAAGAGGCCAGAAACGTAATTCTAAATACATGTATTTCAAAATCTTTTACACAGGCAGAAAACGAGTATATATTACATGTATTGAAGAAAATGATAGTTTGAATGCATTGCTCATAAAAATGATGACAGACAGATATTTATATTTACTTAAGTGCAGGATACTCCAGAATTCGCCTTATTCCTTTAAAATACATGTATAGCAATTAATGGCACTTTCAAAAATGTCCAATGAACTGTTCTAACTTGCTTGGCTCCAGCTGTCAACGCTTGGACGTTTTCAACTCCATTTGGAGATTTACGTAAACATACCAAGCTACCAAAATGTTAAGTTACGGGTAAAAATCGCCAAAACACTGCTCATTTCCTACACTCTAACAGCAAAGAATTACTATCAAAAGCTTTTAGTACTTTCAAAACACCATAATTTATTGTAAATACCATAAGCCTCGGTATAATATGTCGGAGGTATCTGTGATATTCCGCCGCGTGGCAGACGATATTTGTACGGCACTTTACATCAGGCAATTATTTAATGTGTTTTGATAGAGGAATTTGTATTATTGTAACGAAGTTTATTAGATATAGCTTATTGCAGTATTCTTATAATTTTATACTGAATCATTTATTATTGTTAATTTGGGTATGGGCTATACTGTAGCCTAGTTGACATAACACGTCATCATAATGCATAACGGTCATTTATGTGCACCCCCGTGGCATTTCGAAAAGGTATTTGAAAATCAGCAGATCAACGTACAGTTAAGAGGGTTGTTTTATTTCATGGTTAAGATTCTACTTGTATATTTAATTTATTGTATGAATGTAAATACTGCGGTACTTATTTGTTCAGCTATTTCTCGCGGAGGAACATAAAGCATCATTCTGTCTATGGACTTCGCGTTAAATTGAATGCTTCTATATCACTCAGCAGAAATGCATGTCACTTGCATGAAATATCATTGTAGTTTGCATCTTTAGCGCACTTTCGATGACGTTAATTTGTATATGATTATGTACCCATATTAATGTTAATTTTTAGCTAAATAGGCGTATAATAACTACGACCAAAATGTTTTTTGTTTGTTCGAATTTATCTGTTTTGCATGTTAACGCTAAATCAATATCAATATAATATTATTTGCAATTTTATTTTTCCGCACTTAATGAGCTATTTCATTCGTGTACGATGTTACTTATTATATTTTATAGAAAAATAGATTTTCATCTTTTTGACTATGTATTTATATATCGTGTATAATTTATATTTGAAAAGGAAATTACTTTAAAATATTTCTCCATGATCAAAAGGATTTTGTCAGAACAAAACATGTGTAAGGTCAAAAATATTAACATTTGGATCAACGATTTTGAATGCATTGTTGTAGTATACTACATGGTTCAAGTTCAAATGCGTAAAGACCGATAGACTTGAGTGAATAATTACAAAGCATTCCAACGATAAACTTCGCATTCTTAAATTAAAATGTACAAAAAATTCATATCGGTTTCAATTCTATAATGCTTATAAAAAAGAGAGTTTATAGAAATATGTTGCATTACATGGTGTTTAGATGTAATTTTCCTGACGTCATATGGTTTATTTTTATCATGCAACTGCTATGGTAACTGCCCGATAACACTTGCCTGATAATTATTTTTGATATCAGGTCAGTAACCTGATATCAAAAATAAGCCCCGCCCATTTTAACGGACTTTTTTCAATTGCTTATATTCTTATTTTCATCAGCATGTGAATTCTACAATGTAATCTCATACCCTTACAAGTCTTGAATCAAGATGCGATATTTATTTATTAATTATTTCGATTTCAATTACGAATAAATTAGATAGCGAATAGTTTTAGCACCAACTAAATGAAGTGACGTCATAATTTATATTGCAAATGACATCATCGATGTTCACGTCATACTATACATGTAATCATAACAAACAGGCTGGACGATTTTCTTTGAGAACTTGTAACTGTTTACTTTATTTCGCCGGATTATTATTTAATAAGTGAACAAATTGTTTTGTTTAAAAAATAAGACGCATGTTTGTGTAGCTTGTGTTTGATTGCCGATTTTACTTTTCTTTGATGAACTTTTGAATTTGACAATTCAAGACAAATATTGCAGTAAAGTTTAGTTTATGTGATTCTAAGTGGATTTTTGGATCGATGTTTAAATTAAAGGTAAGAATTTTATCGTATTAGGCACTAAAGCATCTTTTATCCGAGTCGAAAGAAAAAATGGCGGCCATTTACAAATTCTAAGTTTCAGGGGTGGAGGAATTTGTTTTCAAGAATTATTTCTTTGAACAAAAATCCCCCTTTTTTACGAAATTCGCTATTTAAAAGTAGATTATTTTGTTATTTTGACAGTTAATATGTAATACATGATAAATAGAAAAACATGCTACTGTCTTTTGATATCAATTTTATCAGGCTCGGCTGATATGGGCAGAAAGGGCTCGGCAAGCCTCGCCCTTTCTAGCCCATATCAGCCGAGCCTGATAAAATTGATATCAAAAGACAGTAGCATGTTATTCTCTATACGTCATATATGATGTCATATAAAGTGAAAGCATTTGTTTATTATGTTGTGCATTTATCGTGTTATAATACATGCGTTTGTCCTGTCTGACTGAAATGGGAATAGTGCAAAGCGTGTTAGAATATTAGATATGGATGAAAAAAAATGTTCCAGCGGAATTTCGATACACTGGAAATTGCATATTCATTGATATGCTTTTGAAATTTTAGGGACGCCATAAAGACACTATCAAAAGACGGCAAGATAAAAATTGATGTAGAAATACTTTGCATTATATATAATTATATAAATAATTGTTACGAGATACAAGTAAACAGACAGAAAAATAAAATTAAGAATATATCACAGAACTGAAGTAGAGAAAAACGGAATCCCTAAAGAACGCCCAAAACTACATCATTGTAAATGTCGCATGCTGTGTTTGATTGATCCAGTGCATTGAGGCTGTCCACATCCCATAGCAACGGCTTAAGCAGAATTCAACAAGTAAACACAAACATTGGACATATTAATATTGAATTTAGAAATATCTGCAGATGTGTTCATATGAAACATTCAATGGACACTTTCCTACTATTCCATGACAATCGGCCTTTGGTCCCAATGTAACAGAATATATGTGACAAAATGAGAAAAAAAGTAGTCGAACAAAACAAAATGGAATTTGAAAGGGGATTGGAGGCTATGAAGCATGCAAATTACAGATAAGACGTCAAAAGACAAACTTAAAAAGCAGATTCCCTATTTTAGGGGTAAGTATACAATATTCAAATATGAATACTGGAACCACGCAAGTAGAAAAAAAGGTCGAACAGAAGAAACTAAAAATACCATAGGCATGTACACACAACAATGATTCCGTGCTGAATGTTTTTAATGGATCGAAAACATAATATCATTGAATATAAGAACGGGACGACTATAAACGACCTCAACACGGAAAGAAAAAGTGATGGGGCAATAAAATAGAGACAAAAGAAATCCCTTAAGAAAGTCCAAAACGACAAAATTGAAAATTTAGCAGGCTCGGTTTGATATAGTCTGTTCATCGACGGTATTGGAAAGTTCAAATTTCACTTTATTTCATATTTTGTTTTACCGTTCACGCCAACCTTAGCAGAATTCAACAAGTAAACAAAAAAAAGATAAAATTTTGAATTTATAAACATCCGCAGATGAGTTCATATGTCGGTTATCATGAAACGTTCTATGTGACACGTGGCCGGAACTATACGAACTGGAGAAAATGGAATGGAAAAGAAACGTAAACGTAAAGTACCTCACAGACGTACACACAACAATAAGGTCGTGATGAACGATCTTGAGGAATCGAAAATATAACATATTTAATTAAATATATATAAACGACTTTTTACGCCCTCCACATGGCAGAAATAACACTGATGTGGTATAAAGATAAAGAAAAAAACAAACAGAATTTGTGACGAATGCCAAAAAAACCCCGACACAATTAAAAATTAAAAATGTCAACGCCATTGTAGCAGCGGTTTAATTAGAATTCAACATTAAAGCAACAAACTGGTAAGATTTAAAATTTAAAGTTAATTTTTAAGAACACTTTGATTTCCATTTGGTTTAGAAAATGACTTGATATTCAAAACCAAGTCGTATCTTGGAAAACAATCTAATAGATGAAGGACACTATTTAGGTTAACACGACCACAAGGAAAAGCCCAAGAAATGACAAAAATCATTGTTAAATGATGAATAGAAAACAAGATGTAGATTATATCAGATCCAATGGAAAATCAGTGCAAAAACAACAAATACTTATGGTAAAATAGAGAAAATAAGAATCCCTAAAGAAAGTCCAACACGGCAAAACTGAAAATGTTGCAGGCTCGGTTTGATTGAGCCTGTTCATGGACGGTACTGTCAAGTGCAAACTACCGTCCACGCCCCATAGCAGCGGCTTAAGCAGAATTCAACATTTAACATGAACTAGTACAATTTTGAATTTTGAAGGATCCACAGATGCTAAATCAAAGTACATCAACAAGAGGGAACACGCAGCAGAAACAAGATAAACAAATACGGTCAAAATGCAGAAATATACCGCATGATGAAATAATTGTTTGTCTAATCCTTTAGCATTTGTCTGACATGTAAATAACCAAATTAGTTTGCTAAACCCACATCCTTGGGTAAAATATATATATCATGGAAATTTATTGAAATCTATAACATTCTTACTGAATATGTCTTTCATAACTAAAAGAATGAATAAACTATGTATTGGAAGCTGCCTTCCCTATTACAGATCAAGTAAAGTTGGTCCTTACTTAAAAAATGCCAGTTTATTTAATGATATTGTGACCACCTAGATTGTGTATAAGTATTAATGTTTCTTTTTTACTTCATGTGAAGTAAATACATGTTTATTTTATAGTTACAAAGAAACTTTGTAGCAATTATCAATATTTTCTAATATCAAATTTAAGCATAGTATATCTTCAAAGAACCAGATTCCAAAAGAAAAAAAAGAAAAGTGATTAACTCTTAGATCATAAAAGGAATCAATTGTTTACATTTTAATAAACCCAAAATAAGACTTTTCCCACACTGAAAGTAGGTACATAATAAACATGATAAACTGTAGTGAATTTCAAACTTCATTCAAGTTTATAGGCTCAGATCAAAGAAAATTATTGATATCTGCGAGCACTGGAAATAAATTATTCCCGTATCTTTTCCTATTTCCTTTAGATATATTTTTTACAAATACAAAGGATTTTATTAAAACTTACGAATAATGTTTAAAGTTATTATTACAGACGTATAAAGTAGTTTTACAACCAACGAAAATGAATGTGTATGGTTTGAAGATGGGCAATACTTCAATTTGTCAAAGAATGCATCGGAACTTGAAAATTGAATACAGTCTATCTACACCCTGTTTGATCCCATCACATAAACAACCATACCCAAGTAAAAACCATTCAAATATCAATATCACTATAAAAATTAACTAGAACTAGCATGTAAGTTTACCTTTACCAGCCTTGAAAAATCCTACACCTTTTCTATATACTTTTAAACACGCATGTTTTACAGTTGATGTCACTTTAGCAACTACAACAAAAGAAAACAGTCTTTGATTTTTTTTTTCAAATTTAATACTTTTCGCTAAATTTGCGATAAATTGTAGCGTTTTTGTTCCAGTTTGCGAACGACGTTGATATTAACCATTAAATCAAACCTAAAATACGTTTGTTGTATCGAAGGAAGTCTATAATACAAAGTATAGATTTTCTGCTACTTGCATTTGAGTGGTCACTTATCAACTCGAGCTGCTTTTAGCAAAATTTACGGAAGACGGTCTTGTTTTGTGTACACAGTTAAGCAGGTTGTGTACGGGGTGTAGATGAAAAACTGTTAGCGAATGTACTGGTTTAAGTAGGTAAACTAATGCCATTTTATGCAAGACTGAACTTATTCTTTTTTAGCATACACGTAAGCTGACGAATGAATAACGATCGTTGCCACGAGTAGTCATCGTAAAGTGAAACATTTTCATAAAATTAATAAAAAATAAAAAATGCAATATGAATATATAATTATGGTAAACCGATAAACCGTTTCCGTCCTGTTAGACTACTTTTTATGCCTGACTTTGAGTAAGTAGGAAAAATGTACAACTCTGCAAAGCTTATTTTATCATCAATTGGTAGAACATTACAGTAGAATTCTATAATTTGTACGAAACAATATGAAATCATGTGTTGAGTTTTGCATTGAGAACTAAAGATGATAATAGCTGGCCACATATATTTATGCACTAAGGTTACACAGCATCGTGGAAGCATACGTTTAGTTGATCGTGAACGTTGAATCTAAAAGTTCAAAAAACTGTCAAATTAAACTCGTCAAAACATAACTTTTCTCAAGTGTCTCAATTCCAAGTCGACATATAGCTCATTCAAGGCGGCCAAAATTTATGGGAGACACATGCAAATGCTGTTTTTTAGAAATAAATCAATTAAGATTCTGATCAGTTATTGACCTGACTTGTGTGTAGATAAGTTTATATTTCCCCAAAATCGGACCATGTCCATTCATTGAGTTGTTCAGAAGACACTTCATTATGTCTTATAAATAATCACAGAGACTTTCCATCTTATACTTCAGTTGTGATGGTGTGAAAAAAGAAAATAAACAATGTTTTTCTGTTAGGCTCAAAAACACTAATAAATTAGATAATTTACTAAATAAATCTGCATCTTCGTCTAATTTCTAGATGTTTTAGTCTGAAATGGGATTATTCCAATACTAAATCCTGTATATTAAACTACTACATCCCGTTCACTTTAATTTGTTTTCTTGCCAGACACAAGGAAAGACCATTTTCTCAAATTTTGCTAAAAGCAGCTCGAATAGATGGATGACCAATCGAGGGCGCTTATTATTTATGCAGACATATTTTCATAATTCCTGCCGAAATGCAGAAGGAGTCTTTCTTCCTATAAAAAGAATAAATATACAATATGAAAAGTTATTACTGTCTTCATACACAATTCAGCTATGACCTTTCATCTACCAAACCGTTTAACAAATTTTACATACAAACGATGATAAATACAGCCTGGCGGACGTTATATATATTACGTAAAATACAAGCAAACTACAACTAATAGTTATTAGTTAATACTGCGAATACAGGTTAGCGATAAAATGTTACACATAGTTTTTCTGCCAATTATATTCAATTTGATTTATGTTCAGCAAAGTAATCGAGATAAGAAAATATTATGCCTAATAAATAAAAAATGAAAACCTAAATGATTAAAACACACATACCTGCGCCTGACTTATTTACATGCTCAAAATCGGAACCTAATTCTAGATCGTTGGGGTTATCTGCAAAGATTTCACCAGCACGGTCCATTTGTTGGCTATTATTATCATCACCCATACAACCTTCATCAACTGAAATGTTCAATATGTTTTCGTGATTTTATACAATTTAATGTAGGTTTTTACCAATAAAGTGTGTACCTAGTTTCAGATAATTCACTCACTCGTTTTTATTGCGTAAAATGAACTAACAATGGAATGCTCTTTAACTGAAAAGTAACCAAACGAAACAAAGATTTATATTTAAATCTTGGTATATTTATCTGTTTGTATCTCATACATTTCCGCTTAATGTGCCAAAGATGATCAACATGAGATTTTCAAATTTTATATTGTGTGCTTTTGGACATAAGCATGGGCCTCTTTAATGATAAGAAGTAATCTCTGACTGGCAATATAACGCTACCATTACTTAAATACGGGTGTTATTTTTGATGAACGTTTTTCATTCTATAAAGTGACATTCTTTTAACACTAATCACTCACTGTATATTTCAACAGATACATCTTTACCCTCTATCTGAATTGGTCTTTTCCTCAGCGCTAACTGTAAAGCTGAAAAAAATCGAGACATGGTATAATTCAATTGTAAACAAGTCATGACTAAGCATGTCCCATATATTTTTTCATTTTTAATTTTATATTCACTATCTTCCCTCAAGCACAAATACCTATATGTTATGCATTTTTAATATTTTGATTACCTGACACAACCGGATGCCTAATAATATATTTATAACTAGGTTTTTTTGTTCACAGAATCCCTGGATATCTGACAATAAAATCATAATTTCACTCAGTGAACCTTTCAATGACATAATTGACTCATGAAAACATAATAAACAAAACGGACTGTGACAGAAAAAAGACAACATTATTTTTGCAAAATCTTACAATATCACTAAGTCAAGATATAAAGCGAAGCCTTTTCGGTTATCTCTCCTTTTTGAGTTATCTGTCCTTAAATTTCAATATTTGCTTTTGTTGAGGAACAATTTGCGGACAAAAACTCTTGCATTAAGTAGACATCGGTATATAACAGCCACGCAATTTGTTTGAAACTATGAATGTAACAACTGACCTTCCGCCTCCTCAAACTCAACAAGAGCAGATGATTCATTCTCATCGATTTCCACTCTTAAAACCTTGCCACCCCCTTCTCGCCTTGTATTTTCAAACGAGTTTATCAAAGAATCTATCCCAATGTGTTTTGGTAAACCACAAACTTTAAGAATTGTAGCATTTGCAGGCGTCCGTTCAGACGTTGACTCTAAAAGAATGATCTATACTTGATACGATTGACATTTAAAAAAAACTCGAAGCTTCTCTTTGTTCGAATCTAATATTTTAAGAAACTTTCATCATTTTGATTTACTGTCCTGATTTCGTTGCTGTTGAAATACTTTATTACATGTTAGCATGTTTCGTAGTGGCCATTAGATAAAATTGTATATTCCTGGATTGCAATAGATTGACAAGTTGCTTCTTACTTAAACTAAGATATGTCCATTTTTCCTCTAATAATTGTGTAGTGTATTAAGTATTCAAGAAAGTTAACTCTTCCAGTCTTGTATGTAAAACATGAGTACAATAGTTGTCGTTCTTTAATACTCTTTAGTTTGGAGATTAATAGTTGGATAATAAATGGCGTGACCTTAAATGGTGTTTTTATTATTAGTTAGATTATCCAAGAATATCGGCTTAGAGCCGGAGTATATTACATAAATATTTGGCGACGAGGATTAATAAGACCTTCATTTTGATGTTTACGGGATGGCTGCTGTAAATTTATCGGACATTTCTGGTATTTTGCCATTTGAACTTGGTGATCGTTCAACGTTGGGTTTTCGTTGGACTCGTTGGTTGAGAAGTTTTGAACTTTACGCTGAAGGGAAAGGTGTAAAAGACGCCGCACAAAAGAAGGCTTTGTTATTGCATTCAGCAGGCCTAAGTGTTCAGGACATTTTCTTCACACAGGAAGTGCCAGATCCTGGTGAGGGAGAGGATGTATATAAGGTTGCGAAGAAAGTGTTGGATACGTACTTTAAACCGAAAGTGAATTCTGCATTTGAGAGGTCTGAATTCAGGGGAATTGCACAGCTACCAAATGAATCAGTTGACCAGTATATAACAAGATTGAGGCAGAAAGCTGTGAACTGTAATTTTCATAATATTGAAGAAAAATTCGTGATCAATTAATTAAAAAGTGTTATTCACAAAGATTGAGAAGAAAACTGTTAGAAAAAGATGATCCATCATTAGATGAATGTAGACAGATTGCTATTGCTTTAGAAGCATCCGAATCTCAAGCTATTGCGATGGAACAAACAACATCAACAAATCATGAACATGTGAATAAAGTGTTCACAAAATTCAGCAGAATGCATGTAAATTATGGGTGTAAAAATAAAGTATTATGTTTTGCATTTGGACATGAAGGACATATCAAATCAGATCCACATTGCCCCGCTAAAAGAAAAACCTGCCGGAAATGCAAAAAGGTTGGACATTTAGAAAGATATTGTAAATCAAAATGTATGGGTAAACCTAAATACTGGAAATCTAATAGTAAGAATAAAGTTCTTCAAGTGAATTGTGATGAAGAACAAAATGATTCCGAAGATTCGGATTATGTTAGTGAACAGTTAGTGAATTGTCATGCAAGAATGAAGATTAATGTAAATATTGGAGGCATTATGGTACCTGTGATTGTAGACTCTGGAGCTTCTGTAAACGTAATTGATCGGGAATTGTGGGAAAAATTGAAACAAAATAAAGTGAAATGTAAGTCAAGTTTAACAGACAAGAAAGTTTATGCATATGGACATAAGAAACCATTAACAGTTGCAGGATGTTTCATTACGGTTATTTCAGTGAATGACAAACGGGAAGAAGCTGAATTTCTGGTCATTGAAGAGAAAGGTAAAGCATTGCTTAGTAAAGGTACATCTGTGAAATTAGGACTTTTAAAGATTTCTACAGATTGTAACATAAACACTTTAAATGTAGAAAGTGGACAAAAACTAAACTGAGGGAGAAATTTCCAAATTGCTTTAATGGAGTAGGAAAATTGAAAGATTTTCAATTACATATTCCCGTGAATGAGAATGTTGATCCTGTTATTCAACCGTTAAGGAGAATTCCATATGGTTTACGTGAAAAACTGGACAAAGAACTTGATAATTTAGAAAAATTAGATATAATAGAAAAAGTAGATTCGCCAAGTAATTGGGTTAGTCCAATTGTTGTAGTACCTAAGAAAGAAGGAGTCAGACTATGTGTAGATATGAGGCGTGCAATTGAAGCTGTAATTCGGGAAAGATACCCTATACCAACAACAGAAGAGGTTTGCAAGATTTGAATGGTTCAGCTGTATTTTCAAAGCTAGACATTAAGATGGCGTATCACCAAATTGAACTGGATACACAATCAAGGGAGATAACTAGTCTATAAACTACATTCATGACTCATAGAGGAATGTATAGATATAAAAGACTTTTGTTTGGAATAAGTTGTGCACCAGAAATATACAACAAGGTACTTTCACAAGTGTTAAGTTGATTGTTAGGCGTTAACAATGTCTTTGACGATATGATTGTACATGGAAAAGATACTGCGGAACATGATGCTAGACTACATGCATTATTACAGAGATAACAAGATAAGGGATTGACTTTAAATTTAGACAAGTGTCAGTTTAACATGTCTCACATTGATTTCATGGGTATTGTTTTGTCAAAATATGGAGTAGGACTATCTGAAGAGAAAGTGAAAGCGGTACATGGACTGCCAATTTCAATACAAACAGATAATGCTCAGAATTTCAACAGTAAAGAGCTAAATGAATATCTAGAAACACATAATATAGAACATAGAAACACAACACCGTTATGGCCTTAAGCAAATGGGGAAGTCGAAATTCAGAATAAATCAATAATGAAACGTATAAGAATATCACATGCAGATAATCGAGATTGGCAAGAGGATCTACAGACTTACTTGATGATGTATAGATCAACTCCACATAGTACAACTGGTGTCTCGCCAGCCTACATGTTGTTTCGGAGAAACATAAGAACAAAAATTCCAGATATTTCAGATTTTTTGTATATGAATTATGATCAAGAAGTAAGGGATCGAGACAGCGAAATGAAAGGAAAAGGGAAAATATATGCGGACAGACAAAGACAAGCTAAGGAGAGTGATATCAAAGAAGGAGATAGTGTATTAGTGAAACAAAGGAAACAAAATAAGTTATCTACAGTATTCAATCCAAAGCCAATGTTAGTGACCAAAAGGCAAGGGAATAGTGTCATGATAGAATCCAAGGATGGAGCTATATATTCAAGAAATGTATCACATGTGAAAAAAATTCAATGAAAGTTGTAGTGCTAATATAGATGAAAATGTGTCGCAAAATGAATATGTTCAATCAGAAAAAAGAAATGTGCTTGAAAATTCTGTTCAGAGAAATGTTGATTTGAGAAATGAAAAGTTTATTAATGAGAGTGTAGAAAATTTAGTTGAAAATGAGAAAGAGAATGGAGAAGATTCAATTCACAGTAATCCAAATGTGTCTATAGAAAGGGAAGCAATTCCGATAAAAACTAAAAGTGTAACACCTACAAAGATGATGACAAGACCATCAAGAGTAAAAACATTGCCTAAGAGATATGAAGACTTTGTAATGGATAAGAAATAACTGAAAGTTCATATACATAAAGTTAAACTTTGGGTTTTTTTAACAATGAGGTACATTGTATTATTAACTGTATTTGTAAAAATATTTACATTACAATGTGTTTTTATTTTGTTTAAAATGTTCATAAGTTAAAGAATTTTGTGTTATGTTATAAATGAATAAGGTTTTGCATTTTAACTCTGACAAACTTTTGTAATTAATAAACAGATTTATATGTGTTATGCTTGAAAAACAATTAAGGGTTTCATATTTAATAAGGGGAGGAATGTAGTGTATTAAGTATTCAAGAAAGTTAACTCTTCCAGTCTTGTATGTAAAACTTGAGTACAATAGTTGTCGTTCTTTAATACTCTTAATACTCTTTAGTTTGGAGATTAATAGTTTGATAATAAATGGCGTGACCTTAAATGGTGTTTTTATTATTAGTTAGATTATCCAAGAATATCGGCTTAGAGCCGGAGTATATTACAAATTGCACGTTATAAAATGAGCTATGTTTTATGACTGCCGGACGATATTTTGACACTATTCATAATTCTATTTTTCAAAATAAAGTAAATATTCCAGGAAAAGCTAATAAGCACCTGCGCGGAACTGTTATGAACATAACATGATCGCAAAAGGTTTTTACGGTGGCTATATTTACCTGAAATCGGTCCCGGATTTTGCTCAATACCAGCCAAGAGCAACAAAATACCTATGAATACGACAGCCCCAATAGTCTTTATTCCTCGGGTACAGTTGACTGTATATTGGACAATTATTACATCTGTACCAAAGTTTCGACTGAAGCAACCAATTCTTCCACGATAAGTTTGTATATCGACACCCATTATAATATTCTGAAAAAAGGACACATCATGAGTTTTACAAATATATGTTTTTATGAATAAAACACTATTGATGTATGTTCCGTAAGAAAGTGAAATGTAATATACAATTATTGACTAGTGAGCCATTGAATATGATGTGATATTCACCGGCAGATGACAAAAGATCCTGTATGTTGTAATTGAGGTTGTATACCACACTTAAATGAAATAATATATACGTATATAATTATACTTATAAAACAATTTTTTCGAATAATATGTTACATATTACATGTAATCATTAAAATATATATGCATTAATTTCTGATTGAAAAAATTGACTTATTCTTTATAGAATTTTTTTTTTTACCTTTCTTTATTTACATGAATGTAAAATTCGGTAATATCTTTATAGATAATGGTTTTGGAACTTACAAAATTGATAAATCTTAATTTGAGCATCATGTTATGATATAAAACCATAAAATAATTGTGTAACATTTTCAAGAACGCCATGCGCCTTTTTAGCGCAGATGTATATTAATATATCCTTCAATGTAAGGGAAGAACATATTATCAAACAATAGTTGCGAAAGTTTAACTTACATTCGTAAACCAAAAATTGGAAAATAATAATGTTTAATGAACATAATACATACTTAAAGTGTGCTGAAAACAAACAATCTACTTAATTGTCAAGCATGTTATCAATATACAATTCAGTGAACTTCAGACTTTGAAATTATCTATCTAACGAGTAAAATGGTAGTTTACCAATGGTGTAACACGTAAATGCCGTAAACGTAAAAAGTTCTAATGTATGTTTATTAGACTGGAAAAGACCATTTGTATCATATGTATAGCTGTAGGAAATTACAAATATTTGTATATTATCAATAATGCACTAGTTTTATTTTTCAAGTGGCAAAAAGATAATGAACCACTATCTCGTGGTATTTTTATAAACACCATGATCACCTGTTCATTCTCACATTCAAGCAGTTTATGTTGAAATTTCGTTTTTGCTCATTTTAACAAAGAACAAACTATTTAAGACTATGTGTTATCAATTACATAGTGATATTTTTAGGTACACTTACAATCAACTATGTGGTAAAGAGAAGATGTCGATGACTTTTTCCAATTTTTAGCGCTAGAGTTTTTAAAGTTTACTTATTGTGACGGCTAGCGATAGAAATATCATATTCGTATGCTCGTTCATTGATTACTTTTTTGGGGGCTTCATATTGTGACAACAGGGAACATGTTTTTTATGTTTGACTATGATACAAAAAAGAAAGAACAACCAACATTCGGCAATCTGATATATACTCTGGGGGCTGGGGGTGGGTCTTACGTCCCCTTGTACAAATAAGAAAGCCTCGTGTTTCACACATATATTATGATTAATCTTTCTATTTTATTTTACAAGATATATGACCACTTTCTTCTTAAGGGTCACGTATACCTTTAAGAAATACCGTTTTTATAACGGCTGCCATAAAAAAAACATCAAATTATGTAATATTTGCAGCTGTATACGTGCCAAGTTGAATCAGTATTGCTCTCATTAAAACGTATAATGACCTTTTTGTTATACACTTCTATACGGTTTTGATATTTTGATACAACTGTGTTACTTCAATTAAAATTACTTTATAGGGATTTTCGAACTATATAAATGACAGAGAGGACTTGTAAAAATTAAAACTGAGGCTATATGGGATAGAATATATCGATTTTATGCAAATTATGTAGAGAAATATTTTCTCACATAAGATTTTTCGTCCATGGTTTTGGGGTGCCGATGTCCTGCCTTAGCAGCAAGGGCTTCATAAATACCTTTCCCCCATGTATTATAACCAGCCTCAATTGTGTTGGACAGTGTGCTGAACTAAGTTGAATATCCAATGGAATGAAATGTAAAATATCTTGTAAAACCATGCAATCATTTCAAAGTGGTTGTAGCATTATACATTTCAACGTTATTAAATAATAATTGTACAAGTATTGAGTGACAACTTGCACTACCAGCAGATGCACGTGGGCAACATTACGCGTCAAATTATTACAGTTGCCATAACACATGTTGTTGTGTGTATAAAACAATCGAACAACTGATATACCTCGGAAGCAATGGAATTAAACTACATTGACGAAGAATGTATCGATAGTCAAATTTAATTATCTTTATATAACTATTATAATGTAATAAAATATTTCGGGCGAACATTTTATGATGACTTCCCATTGCTCTGGCAATACTAAACAGTGAAATAACTGTAAAACATAGAGAAAATATATATTAATGATTTTCTAACTTAAACACCTAAACATAATTTGGTTGTAAAAGTTGTGTTTGATTTGTCAATGACCTGGTAATACATGCATAAAATATTTTAAACTTATTTTTAGCATATCCCAATACAGAACTAGTTAGGATGAATGATCGTATATCACGCCAAAAAAAAAACTAAACAAAATGTTTCACCTTTAAATTGTAAATACTCGTAAGTAGTTAAAGTTTGGCCATATTTAACAGATATGCGCCATCAACTGTCATACTGACATGTTTAATTTTCCTAAATCAAGAGATTTTTCTGAATGAAAAAAACCTAACGACACTATACCTTTATAGACCAAATATAAAGCTAGATTTAAAGTCAGTTTTAATCATAACAATTTGTCCAAAAGAACAAAAAAATGCACAATCCTGTTGTAAAGAATAGGAAAGTACTTAGTATCTGGCCAAATAAAATAGTAACTGAACAAAATGTCTAAAAGAAATAAAAAAATCTTGGTTTGGTTACTTCAAACCTTTAACTATTATTTCAGTCAATCTGCCAGACCATAAAATCGTAATTGTTTAACTACAAACAGTTTTCAAATACAAATTTTGCAGGCTTCATGATCTCTACAGACAATACCCGATACACGCAAATGTATTAAATTAAATAACTGTTTTAGAACAATAAAATATTAATAGTTGGTTGTTGCTGGGAGAGTTGCTCATGAAAAGTTATATTTATTGTAAAGTCGTTCTTCGGAAAGAATAAATTCGGTTGGTGTAAGGGAGGTAATTGTTTTTTTTTAAAATATATCTTAAATTGTCAAATAACCAGTAATGATGTGCTCTTATGTCATAGTTGAAAGAATAGAGTACATTATCTATAACAAAAGATAGCAGTTTTTAAACAAATATTTATCTTCCAGCTAACGTGACATTAACTGTCTGTCCGTCCGTCCATTGGTCCTAACGTCAAGACGGCCGGTCGTCCGGGACATGACTTTAAGTATACTCAAGGCATTGTCTATTAAAAACTAATCGAAAATTCTGATCTTTTTTCATGGTGGACATATCTTATAGACTTAAATGAAAAGTGTATTGCCTACGAGTCATTGCTCTCTTCTGCATGATATTGAAGTAAAAATCTGTTTAGTAAATCATATTCAGTACATAAGTATATTTAGTTGTCCAGACCATAGCTTTTAATACATATTAGACTGATTATCAACGACGTGCACCATTGCAGTCCTAGCGGCGTATCATCATAGCTATGATAGTTCTAGTTGTAATAAGGAACATTGATATATAACATATTTTTGACAAATTAAAAGCATGTGCTTCTAATTTAATTGAACGTTTTATTTTGATTGCTCAAAGAAATTTGCATTTGGTAGTAACTTCTCTATCCTATAAGTAAAGTAACTAAATATATCTGTACTAGAATTAAAAAAAAAACATTAAAAGAAAGACGCGGCTTTAATGATTTCATTCTTGAATAAAATTATTCTTCATTTTTATTTTAATCAAACCATGAATATGCAATGCCTAGTAAAATTGTGTTATTTATTAATTGATGGATTTAAAAAATAGAAAAGAATTTTGTCTTATATTTGTTTTAAATATCTCTCAAGTTCATAAACATAATAATGTGTAATGTACGCGATTCTAATATTCATCATACAGGGTAAACAAATTAAATGTGCAGCTTGATCGGGACTAGAACCCGCGACCCTCGGAATCCCTTCTGCGACTCTACTAACTGACACTTTACACATCATCTCCCCTAAATAGCGAACAGTTTTAAACCGTGACACAAAAACATCTTAGAAGATATAAATATGCTCATATACAGCTTATTTAGAATAATTATCGAGTGACATGTCCGTTATTATATCTAGTCAAGCAAAGTAGTGATATTGTTTAAAAATATTAAAAAATAAACAAAATAAAATATATTTTCATCAGTCGGCGTAGTTTCGTTTGTAAGGATGTTATTTGTAAATGTTCGTTGAAATGCATTAATCCGAGCTGTACTTTTTCGTAAAATTAACAATATAATGTTTTTTTGTATTTGCTATTTTTTTAAAAATTTCATGCTTTGTCTTTTTTTTCAATTACTTTATTTCTCATTTTTGTTAAAAAAACATTTTATTACTTAATATTTCATTTCATATTAAAATTCACAACACGCCTGTATAAAATGTTGAAGAAATGTCTTAGACATTTCATTGATTATTATTTTTATTACGATTCGTTGCCTTATCAAAAGTCAAAGTATTTTCAACCATATTCTATCACGATTTTGTACGGAATACATATATGTACATACAGTTCAGGAAATTTGAATAAGTTTGCACGTAATAATTAAGGACTGTACTATTACTACTAACTATATACACCAAGCACGAAAATTATTTATCATACCGGTATATTTTTAGATAATTTAATAGTTATAAGTCGAACACAATAACGTTTACATTAATCGGTCAAACAATTATGATATAATGGGTTGTGCAAGTTATTCAGTTATAACAGTTTGCACTTTAACTGCTATATAAAGATATAGACACGTAAATCCGAGTTGCGTAATGGTTAGAGAGTTCAGATTATGACATGTATGAAGAGTTCAAGTAAAGAAAATGCTTTTTTTTTCAAGTTCAAATCTTGATTTGTGCAATATTTTTATATCTGTACGGTTTTTATTTGCAGAAAACATTTTCATATTCTCTTTTATAAACCTGTGATTAATTTAATATTTTGTACAATTTAAAGTTAAACTTATAACGATTAAGCAAAATTGATTGTACATTGTATTTCATTTTAACAGTCATCAAACAGATAGAAAGTATTGTCAATTTAATTCTATTTAAAATTCTGAATTCAGTTTGTTATATCTTTTAACAATTCCAGCTCATTTGTATATTTATATATTCAAATTTCTTCCATTCCACATGTATCACTATAATTACGACTGTGTTGCCTCTAACTTTTCTTGTTTAAAGCGATTGTGTGTAACACTTAATGTTCTAAAAAAGTATTGTATGAAATAAATTCACGTGTTCTTAGAAAAATATATAAAAACAAAAAATAAAAGAAAGGAAAAAATGCCTTTTCCAAGGATCGAACCACGGTCTCTACACTGACGAAGTCAACATTCAACGACTACGCTATTTCGCCGAACGGTTAAGAAGTGAGTAATTGTTTAGGTAGTTAAAGATTTTGGCGAAAAATAGTATGCTTTTATATAAGAATTATCGACACTCCTTTTTGTCAATATTGATGTAAACTATAGGAACTCTGGAACAGGACCGCATATTGCGGCGCATAAATCCGAATCCGTACCGGCTTTACATATTGTTTGTCCGACCTTTGAATATCTTTTGATATTATGCGAGCGAGTGGTCTTTAATTATCTATTCTATCACTCCACGGAATTTTGTCACTATAAACAAAGAAGGAGAAAAACCGGTGTTCAAATGCCAATAAACACTGGTAAGGGACTACTTGTATATGCGGCTTTTATGTTTTCACCCTCGATTATAAAGTTTACAAAGCCTTTTAAAGCAACAATTAAAAGCAGTTCTTATAATGTTTTCTTTTCATACAATACCGAAATAATATTTCGCATACACTAACGCCACATATTTGATCCATATCAGTTAATAAATATTTTGACAAAACGGCGCCAATCCGTAAGCAGCGTAATGACGTCATCGTAAGTAAACAACTCATTCATAAACAAGCTGACGTTATTTCATACATACAAGAATGATAAATGGGGCACTGATGTAAACACAATACGACGTAAGTTTTTATTGTTGAAAACTTGATAAAATAACGTTTTTTCTTATCATTTATTTTGTTTAATTAATAACTTCTATATCTTTGCAACAGTAGGGTGCGAAAATCGAACAGCGTTATACGAAAATCGGCACCGGAAAATATTTCCGCTTGGAAAAATAACATTAGTGATCTTCCTTATTTTATAGTGATGGAGTCGAAATAACATCGGCCTGAGAGTTGTATATCGGCTATATAACACCGGTTTTGTCGTTTTGATGCGAAAAAATTAACCACTCAGGCTTACGACCTTCGTGGTCAATTCCTGCGCCTCAAAAATCCAAACCGGTGTTAAATAGCCGATATACACCTCTTAGGCCGATGTTATTTCTTAAATGTCAATTTAATATAATCTGCTAATTTAAAAATCAGTCAAATTTACGGTATATGGAAAAAAGAAAAGGAGTGACATCCGCCATTTACCGTAACGTTTGGCGTAAGTTATCCCCCTTGATATGTTTGATGTTTGCTTTAATTTTTCTAGTAATGAATACCAGATGAGTGCCTAAAATATGTATCTATGTATCATGTTTTAATATTCCTTTTTTCAGTTAGGCAAAATCAGTTGGACCATATTAATAAAGTGTCTGTTTTCTCCATGTTAACAAATCAAAACACGAATGCGACCGTTAAAATGCCGCCTATACATGTCAACACGTTTAAACAATAAACCGTGAACGATACCTGATAGTTGACAAAAATAACGGGAACAAAATTCTGAAAAAAAAGTAATCAATTGTAGCCAAAGGGGAAACACTCATGCCGAAAACGTTGCGGCGAATGGCGGATGTCACTTCTTGTCTTTTTTATAATACCGTAAAATTTGACCAGTTTTAAAAGAGACAGATTGGGTTCAATTGATAACATATTTATGAGGCCATTTACTCGGATAATACTAAAAGATATTTAGATGTACCATAAAACGTTTTTAAAACCGTTACACGATCGAAAATATGTGCCGCAATCTGCGGTCCCGTTCTCGAGTTCCTTTGATGTAAACAGATAATGAAAGGAATAGCAAATTCGAGCTGTAGATAATATAGCATAGAAACTTATACATGACAATTGATTGTACGTCTGATATAACTTGAAAAAGACATGTTTTGGAAGTCAACTCTACTCGTAACGGTATGTTTCAATTCATGGAATCCCGACGATTTTAACAATTTCACCTTCTTGACATTTACCATTCATTGGCAAATCTGTTGTTATATGTTGAGATTTTTTAAGACCCGTTTTACCTTTAAAAACAATTGTTCCTAACTTAAGCGTACACATTAAATGAAACTTAACTGCAACATTATCAAAGACAAACTGGAAAATCATGAATAGTCACAATTGCCATGTAATTGCAAGTTGATATAGTAAGGTGATGCAACAAATCCTAGATAATGCCAAAAATGAAAATTAATGAAAACACAATTGTCCAAGACATGTGTTAATTGACTAAACAATCAGTAATTAACATAATATATGCTTTTAACTAAAAATAAGTAAGTCAAATTTTATTTTTGTTTTACAATAACATACAGAGACACAACCATAACGGTCATAGAAAATACGTTGATTTTCCTACTATGAAAGAGATCGGCAGTGTTATTTCCACTCAAACATATGCAGACTGGTAAAGTTCTTTATATCATGTTTTAATATCAGGTCAAGGTTATAATCCATGAACGGATATGGTCTACATTCATTTATCAAATAACGACATGTCGTTTATAAAAATGATTCATATCTCTATAAATACAATATAAAATTTTTACTTCTACATGGTATCTTTCCATTTTGCACAAGAGGTAAATCAAAATCATTAAAACATTTTCTGCATTTACAATCTTCAATATTATTCCTTATGATTTATAATTCATTTATAATTTTGAATTTCTTTATATAGATGGACAAGGCTTATATGCATGAATAAGAATGTGATCAACATACATGAATTAGGAACATTCAGATTTTAACATGCCATCAAGATACTTATACTTCAGCGGGTAATTCCTTCCATATGTAAGTTTGTAACCTAAATTTTTTTTTCAAGCATTTTATCGTCAGACAAAAAGTGGTAATAATAATAATAATAATAATAATAATAATAATAATAATAATAATAATAATAAAATGAAATAAAAAACATGATTGCAAAAACTGTAATGTACAATTCCTATAGTGTATCTATTGCAAGCTTGATATATATATTTTTTCTAATGTACAGACGCTCTTATGACATTGAGCAATATTAGGCTTCTCTACCACTATCATCACTCGTCTAAAATTCAACATTGAAGGTTAAGACTGAATAAAACAAACGTTTTCTTAAAAAGTAAATAATCCGGAATAGTATGAGCAAAAAGAGTAAATGCAAAAAGTGATAAGAACGATTTAAAAAGAATCACATACCTTAAATTATTTGTACCTAGCTACGTGTGTTTTTATCTGGATATTCAAATAATCCAAAATTGACTTGCATCACAAGTTACAAGTATTGTGTATATACAGGTCTTGATTATTGTCGCATTGTTTCTGGTGTACAAATTCAACAACGATTTAGCTAGACTGTATTCATTACGTGAATCCTAAATAATAACCAATCGGATGTCTTCAGGTCGTTTAGCTTAATGACATATCTGCAATCTTTATCTTAACTATTTCCTTTCTAAAAATTGGGCCATTGTGAGGTCTTTAGGGTTCTTTATTTTATCTCACTTTGTGTTTCCCGTGTCGAGGCCTTAAAAAGTCGCCTCGTTCATTCAGTTAGGGACCTTGAAAATCCTTCAGTATTTTAATATCATTCTTGTGTTTATGATACTTTTAATTCTTTCTGGTTCCTTTTTCCTAGCTGAGTGGTCCAGTATAGATCAAATGAATACTATTGAACCACCGTTTGGATACGTAGGATACGTTGCCTGTTTTTTTACATTTAGTCTTTTGACAGCTTATCTGCAATTTGCAGGCTTCATAACATCTGATCCTCTTTCAAAATTCCATTTCATTTAGTTTCGCCTTGTTTTCTCATTTAATGCCACGCATGTTATTATTTTTTGGACCATACGCCGCTGTTCATGGAATGGCACTGACGTGTGACAATAAATGTTTTAAGATGACCGCCGTATGAACACATAAAATCATGTTTTTAAATTCATAATTTAATCTTTCACTTACTATTCATTTAAAATTGTTTCAAGCGGTGTAAACGGGCGCAAACGGAGTCTTGCACTTTCCAGTACCGTCCATGAACAAGTTCAATTAAACCGAGCCTGCCACATTTACATGTTTGCCTTTTTTGACGTTTTTGTTTGATTAAATTAATGTCATTATGTAACTAAAAACTTGAACAGAAACTATTAATCCTAACCATTACATATTTACATAAGAAATAATAATAATGTCAAAAATGTTAATATGTTTGCCTTGTTGTTATTATGTCAAGGTATTTATCATTTAAACAACTATAAATTTGTTTGAAAGTTAGTAAATCAAATTGTATGTACATTTTGTACAAGTATTTGAAAAGGAAACATAACTATTTCAAGATATATAATTGAAAACATAACGAAAACTACATATGGAAACGTTATTATGAATGATTGCATATATTCTTTGTCGTAACATAGAAACAAAGTTGTCGTATGATTATGTTGACAAGAGCATTGAGATACGAATTTGTAAATATGCTGTAAAACGTCTGGTTTCGACATACTTAATTCGCAAAATATTTTTTGACAAAAGCGTCTGTTTGACCGTGTTTTAAAATTGGTCTTTAGAACATGTGAGTTGTTTCAGATAACAAAACTACGGAGAAAGAATCAGGTCATGGCGTTCAATTGCACAGATAAGCTGATATCGCATCCGGTGCATTAAGCAGTATATTTGAAGGACAAAACTTGCAACGATTGATCAAAATAGCTTTAAAATAGTAAATTATACGCTTCATTTGGTGACTGAATGGGAGAGAAATAAACATATTTAAATGGTTAAAAGTATCTTTATCTTATAGCTACGTATTTGCATTTATTTAGGCGTGCAGAGAAATCAGCAAGTCAGTGACGGACAGACTGTATAAAAAACACCTCTCATTCACTAGCAAATCTTGCAAATGCTATTTCCTAAATAAAAAAATACATTTCCGAAAAATGCGTTCTACACTTTTATTCCAGTGAAGTGTGAAACATAAATAAATAAATAGATAGATAGATAGATAGATAGATAGATAGACAGATAGATAGATAGATAGATAAATAAATAAATAAATAAATAAATAAATAAATAATTAAAAAGATAAATAAATAAGAGCTTAAAAACAATGCATTTTATTTCTTTTATTCTCATTTGGAAAAGGAACAAGAATAACGAGTAGAGTTACCAAATAATAGCATTTGCATTGTATACCTAAACGAATGCAGTTATTTGTTCAATTAGAAATTTCAGTACATGTTACTTACTAACCCTAATTAAAATGTGTAATCTGGTTGTAATAAATGTGGAAAAGTGATGCTTTGTATTGGTTATTATATGTGTATAGCATAATTGATTGGTAAACATATGTCTTTATAAATATCTAACTTGCAGCTATTGGTTAATCAAAATAATTCCGCAGGGCGTACAGAAGATAATGTAATCATGTGTATTACCTTCATTACAGCTTATGGTAATAAAACTGTCACCATATATTTTGTAGAATATATAAGAGAAATATCTGAACTGTTAGATTTTTTTTTTAAATGAGAATTTCACAAATGGATATCAATGTAACAATGTTGAATTCTAAAAGTTAAAAAAAAACTGTAAGTTGCCATTTTCGCAACTTCGTATAGACTTTATTTATGTATTTTTCCCATTTTTTCAGTCATTTCTGAATAAACATGCCAGAGTTGTTAGTTTTCTTCATCATGCATCATTAGAAAACATATATGTTTAAACATTTTTCTTTTACTTATTTTTTTTCGTGAAACTCTTGAACATAGATGATAAATACAAAATCGTGCTTTAATACATAATACAGATATGAGCTTTTCTCTAAGTATACCGAACAGGAGAGTATCCAACTAAGCTTGTAATTGGGTGTGTCGGATGTGTAGCAAAGTCTTTTAAAATGCTATACATTTTTTAGAAATACTTTTAAAGATCGTAAAATCAAAAAGCTAATGTTTCTGAAATATGGTGGTTGATTTGTGCCATTCGTGTTTTCGCCAAGCAACACCGCCAAGCGAAAAGTCGAGAATTAACAAGTTAAAATGGCGAGGGCGCGGAATGAAAAAACAGCGAGATTTTAGAAATAAATTGGCATGGGTGCGGACCCCCCACTGTCTTAACCTGTTAATTCTCGACTTATTGCTTGTCTGGATCGCGGTGCGAAAGACACGCTCATTAGCGGGGGCGCAGGGTGTGAAGTTTTATCTATTTATCTACGTCCCGCGCCCCCGCTAATAAGCTTGTTTTCGCGCCGTGCCCCCGCCGTTTTCACTTGTTAATTTTCGTTTTTTCGCTTGGCGGAGTCACCGCCGAAAACACACTATTTTTCGAGGGCTTGGGACGAAGTTTTATCTATTAAACGTCGTCCCGCACCCCGCTAATTTGTTTGTTGTCGCTCCGCGCCCCGTCAATTTATTTCTTAAATCTCGACCCGCGCCCCCCGCAGGACGAATTTCTATTTATTAAATTTTGCCCCGCACTCCCGTTAATTTGCATGTTTTTGCTCCGCGCCCCGTCATTTTTAGCTGTATATTCTCGACTTTTCGCTTGGCTGAGTCGCGGGGAGGAAACACGGATCACACAAATCAGTCACGATACTGAACTGCAATTATATTTCTTTCCAATATTTTTTTTTCTATGATTTTATTATTATATTAGATAAGAGTGAGTACAAAAAGTGGCATTCAATAAATAATCAAAATGTATTTTGTTCTCTCCTCGGGTGAGGCGAATTTTGACAATTAATTACGGTCAAGTCTAATGGGCATTTGTCTCAGGATTTACGTTAGTTTATAAGTCGGTCACTTGCGAGGACATTAGAAGAAATTTTGTTATCAAGGAAAGTAAATTGGGTGGACTAACCGCCTACATAGAACCAGTTTGTAAAAATTCTTATCACATGGAAGTGATAACAATACTATCTGCACATTTCACTAAGTAACTTAACTTGTAAGAGGAGCGTATTTTATCATGTACAGAGTATATACAAAGTCATGTAGATATACAATAATTATTAACATATATTCATTGTTACGCACTCATCTTTAAGCTACAGCATAAAATGTTCAGAATCTCTTTTCATATAGCAATATAGAATGTTAAAGTATGCTAAAAAAGTAAAAGTCAGTGACGATCTTCCACATCACTGTAACCGTTGTCAGCATTTGGTAACAGTAATCCAATTTTTGTATCGGATGTCTATGCAGTCTTCATCGAGATATCCTTTCAATCTTGGGTTTTCTATATCACCCATGGATCTGATATGAAGCTGAGATAGAATTTTGACCCGAGAATGCTGCCTTTGAAGCCAAACTCAATATATATTAATTGTCATTAAAGGATTTGTTTTAATGCTAAACATCGTCTGGTGGTAAGATTTTGTAAACATTTTTGATTTCGCTTAGCGCATTTTCCTCAAATGCAATGCATGTTTTGGAGACACAAGAACCAACAACGAAATGAATACCTCGACGACGATTGCATCAAAATCTATTCAGAACAAAAAATGGGTAAATATAGAGGAAAGTTAAGAAGGGTAGAATCATATTTCGATTTTTCTTAAACAAAACCTTTTCTGGCACATTTGTCCAGCCAAAAATGGTCAAATTATCATAATTAAAGGAATTTCACCTTGATAATCAAGAGCAAAATAACTATTCAGCACCCATTTACTATATATAATACATGTATATACATGGTGTATAACTCGCCGAAGCGTTTTATCATTATATTATATATCGTAAACTAATGCTTGCAAGTATTTTTGTAATTGGTGATCAAGGGGATTTTTTGATAATTTACCAATTATTGGCAAGACAAATGTGACGAACACCTGTATTTAAAAAAGGGATTTCCTTGACAAATGTTTACAATTATCACATAAAAGCATATACCATCGGCAGTCAAGGATACGTATTCTTTCTCATTAAAGCATTTAAGACACAATAGATACATTTTGGATACAAAAAATATCTATTATATACGATGTCCTGTAAGGGCCATCGCCGCACACTTATATATCTAAACAGCAATAATGTGATAACTACGATCATTAAAAGTCAAAAGCGCGATACTATGATGATAGAATTGTGGAACAACGATGGTGTAAACACGAAACTACAATGGTGAAAACGCGAAACAACGAAGGTACGATGCTGAAAACTCGATATAATATCGTTTTTCGCCATCGTGTTTTCGGTATTTCTACTTTTCATTATCGTTGTTGCAATTTTCTTCGTCGTTGTTGCGTGTTTTCACCATCGTAATATCGTGTTTTCATCATTGTAGTATCGTGTTTTCGTCACGGTTGTCTCGTGAACTAGTGCAAAATATTTTTATGAATAGTTCCAATAAAGAAATTATAGTTATACTGGCTATGATTTGTGTTTTAAAGGTTAGAGGCGAGACTACGATAATGTAAAAACGAAACTCCGATGGTGAAAACACAAAACAACGATGGTGAAAACACGACACTACCAATGTTAAAACACGAAACAATGATGGCGAAAACACGAAACAATGATAGTGAAAACACGAAACAACAATGATGAAAACACAAAATAAAGGTGTTGAAAACTCGAAACAACGATAATGAAAAGAAAAAAATCACGACGCAACGAAACGACGATAATGAAACGTCGAAACAACAGTGAAGAAAGCACGATACTAATCGAGTTTTCATTCATTGTTTCGCATTTTTTACCGTCGTAGTTTCGTGTTTTCAGCATCGTTGTTTCGCGTTTCACCATCGCTGTTTCGTGTTTTCACCATTGTTGTTTCGTATTTTCGTATTTTCGGCTTCTTGTTATCGTTGTATCGTGTCATCGTTGTAACATTGTAAGAATATGCGGCGATGAACCTATCGGGACATCGTAATAATCAGCAAGATAAAATGCAGAACAGTTGTATTTTTTTTTTGTCAAAGTGTTCCCTCGGAAAACATTCAAACAGGAATATAGTTTCCACATGAAATGGAATTTTAAGATGAATAATTATGAGATCATAAAGTATTTGTATCACATAAAGGCTTAAACCAGGAAACATATCCAAAGATGTATGTGGTGGTATAGAATTTAATTAATCACAAGACATCTTGTAAATGATGAAAATGTAATGTATTTAACACTGTAACAGTTCGATATTCTGGTCACACATTACCTCATGTTAATTTTAAAATTTTATTAAAACGATTGCTAGATCAATTGCATTGAATATTGTAGATAGTTAATACAATTCGCACCAATTTTAAGGAAATGAAAGGGAATGTATCTTGAAATATTGCGAATTTTAAACGATTACATATAGAAAGTATTTGTTTTGTATGTAAGTTTGAAATACATTTCACAGAATGAATGACAAATAGAATATTTAAACCATTATTTGATGGTTCTTTTGTCGCATTTTATTTTTATAAATAGCGTATACAAGACTGATGCAATCTTCTGTCAAAATCGCAAACTTATGTCTACATATCTTGAAAAGAGTGAGATGTAAATCGGTAAAAGAATAATGTCATAACAATACTTGGACAACGCGGTTATCAGTTTTTATAATGTAAATTAGCCAGAAGAGCACTTTTGTCAACCTCTTTATTGTTCAACTTCAACATCATGAATTCACGATTTCAGCATTCCAATTTCATAAACTCACGATTTCAAAATCCAGAATTCAAGAATTCATCTTCATGAATTTACAATTTCACTTCACGAACCCAAGATTTAATCTTTACAAATTCACGACTGCAACTTCACAAATTAAATTTCATGAATTAACGTTTTGAACTTCGCAATTTCAACTTCGTGGAAAGTTAAAATCATGACGGTAGAAAAAAAACATGAATTCATGAAGTTGAAATTGTGAATTCACGAAGTTTAAAACCTTAATTCGCGAAAATGAAATCGTGAGGTTGAAATATTCATGAAAGTGGAAATCGTAAATAATTGAATTTGAAATCGTAAATTCATTCATTGCAAATGAAATCGTGAATCCGTGAGTTCTGTATGTTGAAAACGTAAATTCACAAACTTAAAATTGTGAATTTCCGAAGAAGAAGTCGGGAATGAATGAAGTTGAAATGTCCCCATCCGTCGTACCTTAGCAAAGGAAAAGGTAGCCCTATTGGAAAGTTTTTTAAAATTCTTATTCTGACACCGGTAAACATGCTGACCCTTAGGTGATATTGGATATTTAGGAGATAGTTTGCGGTGTTGACAGCATGTATTGTCACCCTTGAATCAACTTCACTCCTATTTGGCAATCGTGTATCTTTTACTTTTATCATCTGCACACTGTTAAAGTGCCTACTCACAATGTTTATCGTTCTGTTATCACTTATCGATATACTAATAAAGGGTAAATTGAAAACAACGAACATTGCCTTACACTAGCACACACTTTATTTTGTATAATAAAACACATTTTTCCATTACAAGCTGATTATTATGATAATAATAATATAAATTTGTTATTAATCAATATATATAAATATTTTTTCAAAAGTTCATTTGTTCAGGAACAAACTACCATATCAATAATTAAAAAAGGACTCCTGTTTATCATTTAAATAATATCTAATAACTTAAAGTGAAAGTGACATTATGCCCATCCAAGTGCAAATGGTAAGTATTCAGGTAAAATAAGAATAACTTTACATTTCGTCTTATTTGTGTTCAGTTTTACAAATTTTATAATAAACGACACCCTGAATTATCAATAATCGCCGTGACCAACACAAATATCTATAATTATTCTTCGGAAATTATCGGCAATGTTCAATTTATAAAAAAAAGAGTGGGACAGTCTTTTTATATATAGTTTAGGCAGTATTTTTATTTTGTCCTAATTATTTTTAGTTATCAATTAGTATTCGATTGCCATTAAAATAGTCAATCTTTTGAAATATACAAACATATCTATTCAAGCTGAATAGTGAAAAAATGAGCACAATGTCACTTAAACATGATATTAGACCATGTTTATTGTAAGAGCTTGTGCAATCTCTGAAAAGCGGTCCTCTGTAATAGAGCAATTAATTCTTTATAGAAATAGATTCAATTCTTCCAAAAGCTTAACTTTGCGATATTTAACTTTTTAAAAGCAACACCTCTTAGCAAGAAAATCTGTTTCTTGAAGTGTATTGTTCTGCAGAGCTTGTTATATAAAAAAATCAAATTTAGATGACTACAGGAAATTAGAAAACATGAAAAAATGAAAAAGAAGAGAAAATTAGAATACAAAAAATGAAGGAAATAAGAATCACATTAAGATAAAAGAAAACAAAGTGCAGTAAAAATAAGAAAGCATGAAGGATATATCAAACATGATGGAAATTAGAAATGTTTACAGAACAAACGAATCTTTTTTAATGTGTTAAAAAATCTATCGTAAATATATTTATACAAAAACAGCTAGTTATGACATATAATCTTAAATATATTAAAAAATCTTTCTTCAGCTAGTTTTAGTAATACACATCTAAAATTTTATAAAATCAATACAATATACTGTTATAAAAATTACTTCATCAATATAAACTAATAAAGGGTAGAACCATTTTAAAGTGCTATACATTATTTCTACTGTAATTCTTTTTAACGTTTTCTTTTTTTGGTATTGTCGTTTCTGTATCTATAACATTAACCAATTAATAGGAGAATATCTAATAAAATTATCTGGTTCGGGTTAAATCTATACCAGTTTTGAACTGGCCATTTCGTTAATAATGATTTTGTAGTGAAGCTATTCTTAAAGCTGTACATTAACTTATACATGTATTTTTAAATTGAGACTTGTGATGAAAGAAAATTGATTAAATGAATCTAAAATTTAATTAAAACCCTAATTTTTACTATCTAATAATAAAGTGCCACCAGCATGTATGCTGCACGCAATTATTGATATACATACAAAATCAAGAGCAAGCACTCGTACAGCCCGATAGGAATTTTATTTGATAGGAAACCAAGATCTTTGCAGAAATTTCAAAATTGACAAACGTCACAATTAGCCCATATTAAATTAACTGCACGCTTTTGTTTAAAGAGTTTAAAACTCTGATCATGAACTTCATAAGTCACAGAAACATGTTTAACAAATCTTTACTTGGAATTTTCTTTGCTTACAGATACACTTACAGATACACTGCTGAGATGTGCAGGAAAGTCCTACAATTCTTCAGCTAGCCGTGCTAAAGAGTAATGTTATCGATATGTAATAAAATAAACAATAATAGTAATAAAAACAACAAATCAACAACATCCAAGCAAATTCACCAAAAGGCAAACATACTATAAACAAACGAAAACTAATGGTGATAATAAAAAAAATGTACATTATTAACATTTTATTGCTAAGGCTAACACTTTCTTGGAAAAAGATTGTCACTAAACCTAAACAAATCACAAATTGCATTGTTATCTAATTTTCAATTACCAAGCATGAAATTAAAAAAAAATTAAAGCCATAATCAAAAATTAACAATAATAAACTTTTTATTATTTTAACATAAATTATAGTATAAATGTAATTAACGAATAACTGTAATTTTTCTCTCTCCGATTTGTTACGTTCTAAATATTTGTAGAAAGTAACAAGTCAATATCATTGTTAGTATTTCAGAATATTGTATGACAAAACTTGACTATGATTTAATTTCATTATAAAATATATATGGACATTTTATATGGTGAATATGGTATGTTGTGTAGTGATTTCTAAATTAGTATTGATTTATGCGATTGTTTTTTGTTCACTACACATCACATCAGATTCATCTGCAAAAAAAATCTATATTTGTATTATATATGCTTTCACTACTCTGTTTGACCAAATCGCTGATAAATATCGAAAACAATCTTACAGTTCTCTAATTAAAGAAAATCTTTCCTACACATAAGTACATATAGAAAGAGATAGAACATACTAACATGGTTCATATTAATGGGAATATGAGCGTGACAACAGTATACTAGTAGTTTGCAACCATGATCTCTGTGTTAAAATGCAGATATCCTACCTTTTGAACCACCGCTGTCCGTAGTGAAAGTGTGTTTGGTCCGATATTGCTTAATGTTAAACTTTATTAAACAAATTCATTCAGGCTGAAACTTACGATCATTTTTACAAGACATAACGGTAGATTACTCAGCGATCAAGTTCTAGATATTCGTATCTATTAACGATATAAAATGAAAATTTTAAATATGTTTATTGATGAAAAAAACCAACAACAATAAAACAACAATGTTCATTTTTGAATACACGCATTCATTATATTTCCAACTTACATTAATTTATTTATAAAAAGAAAAGCCGCATTTCGTTTTTAGGGATAAATTTTCATTTTAAAAACAAGCTTAATTTGCTAAAAGGTAAAGAAGCTTAAATTAACAATTTCAAACATAAGTGCTTTGCATAGATGCAAATTAAATCTTAATAATATGTCTTAGTATTTTTCTTTAACATGATTTTCCATAAATAAAAACTGCCTTGTGAAAAATTAATGCATTTTAAAGAACATAAAAGATAGCACAAAGCTGATAAAATATTTTATGTAATTTATCAATAAAATTCTAGAAATTCAGTTCTCTGTCAAATTATTGTAAATAATAGACAAGTAAATATATGGTCGAATAAAAATGTAATGAACATAAACAATTCTTTGCAGATTGTACACAAAAAGTTCTACATGCATAATCTGTAAAAAAAACTACAACAACATCAACGAAAATAAAAATGAATCTGAATGATTAGTTTTGTCATGTTAAAAATGATGTACACGCATTTTGAAACCAAAATATAATTTTAACCATTTTTATACTTATAATTAATAAGCAAATTCATGTCAGTCACTAGAACGTCAATTCATTAATCTGTCAGTATCACCAACAAAAAAAAAATACAGTTCATGTGCATATATTCAAGATATAATATAATAATCAAAGGTAATTTGTAAATATCATTTTAATTCAAACAGATAAGAAAAACATATATGTAACATACCCGGCAAACTAACGATACACTTCAAAAATGTGGTGTTTTGAGAAACGAGCGAACGGCATTTCTGAGATAGATCGGAAGGCCGATTTAGGTTACGTTTATGTTTTTGTCTTCTTATTCATTTAAGTTGTACTCTTTCAAAAATCGATAACAGTAAGTCCGTGAGGAATTGTTTAAGTCTTCCAATAATATGAAAATAAAATTAAACAATGTGAAGGGTAGGGTAAGTTTGCCGGGTTATAAATCTTAATACATTAATTATACAGTTATTTAACCTAACAATTTGTTCTCAGTAGATTGATCACTTTCCCGCATACAGAAAAATGAAAACAAAATAATATAAGCATATTAGATAATAATCTAAAATAAATTATCATTTTCATTCTTCAAAATGAATCTCTCTTCAAAAATGCACAATAAAATGCAACGCTTCATCATATACTTAAACATTAACTTATGGAAGTACACTATAATGATAATGTCTTTGTTACCTATAGTCTTTGCCATAAGTTGTTTGTGTTTGTGAAAGGCAAAATACAAATTTATTGCTGATTGCTATTAAATTGCAACTTGAAACTGGATAAATCTTACATTTACAAGTTAAAATATTAATGAAAACATCATCATCAGCATCACCACAAATCTCACATGCTATCATTGTTTATGACAATGTACAAAAACTGTCCGAGTTTTTTAAAATTGCAATGCATTGATATAGAACATTAAATGATGAAAATAATCCCAAAAATGTGTTTCATTTTCGTAGCACTCAAACATATCAACTAAATATACACATCAAAGTAAGGTGCCGCATAAAAAAATGTTAGAGAAGAAATTGAAAAAAGCTTAGGCAAATGTCTGTAATAATTCGTATTTTATAAAGTATGTTTTCACTATTTCTGAAGGTCACGCGACCATATAAAACTGCATCTGCATCAACATTGAACAAATTATCTTTTTTCCTACTGGTTACCTAGATTTCTATCCAATATCTAAAAAAAATGCATTTTACTAGACTACAAATTAAGTGCAAGAAAATATCCATGTAGATTGAAGTATTTACATGTATAACCTCGGATTTAATATGTGTTATTAGTTGTGTCATATTAAAAAATGATGCATACACGCATTTTGAAACCATATTCTAATTATCATCATTTGTGCATAATTAATGAGTAAAGTCATTTCATTCACTAGTAAATCGTCAATCTATTGTTATTATCAGTACTATCATTTGAAAAACACTACATATGCAGAAATTCATATGATATAATTATAAGTTTGAGATAATACAATTCATAAATGTAACACAAATGCTAAAATAACATAAAATAAATATTAATACAGTGAAATACGTATTACACAAACAGTGTTTAAACTAAACGAATTATTCATAGCCACTGGATCCATACCTGCATACAGAAACTTTGAAACTCATTAATAAGAAAATCAGTTTTTAATCTAAAATAAAATTATTGTATTTGTTGTTTAAATGAAGATAATTTGCCTTTTTAATCATGCTACATAAAATGGGTGGCGCTTCCCAATTTTTCTGGATTATATGTATGTTTATAGTTTATATTTCTAAAAGAAGTGAAAATGTTTTTCCATACATCAAATAGAAAGAATATTAAAACGCAAAATAATAAGAAATCAAATAAACACACTTTAATTAAATTATATGCATTAAACAAATATAACACACACACACAGGCACACAGACACGCACGCACGCACACAGGAACACACACACGCGCGCGCACACACGCACACACACACACACACACACACGCACACTCTCTCTCTCTCTACTTTAATTAAAGTCTATATAAATACAAAACAATCTTACATTGTAAATGATATTATCATCATCAACTTCATCATCACGTCAAATGTCATTAGCGATCATTGTTTTCATCATTTTTTAGAAAAAATTTCCGAGCTTTTTATTATATGCTGTCATTGCAATTCACTTACAAAGAATATAAATAATTTAAATGGAAAAGGAATTAATTGTGATCCTCATTCAATAAACGCGTTTCAAAACTGGGTAATACATATACCAGCAGTATTTCAACCTTTTTATTTTGCTCTCGCACACACTTCAAACTATTCTCTCAGCATTGCGGACGTGATATTGATAATGACCTGAATCTCATAGATATTAGCGTCCTTCAATTGTCTTTCTTTTATTTGTATTGTAAGCAATATTTCTGACGATTTTGTGTTTAAAAGATATGTGCAAACTTTGCTTAGTACCTTAGTTCTATTTGTGATTGGGCTATTAATTTGTTTGTAACAAATGTAATTTACTATAACATGACATTTATCATGCACATTTTTTAATAATAATAATAATAATTACAAGTCCAAAATATTTTGTGATAATATCTTCAAATGTGCGTCGTCGTAATTGAAAGTTGAAAAACAAAAATAACATTCTGCTGTAATACACATTGGTTTTTCAAGCAGAACAACAGTGTCATTTAAGTTGTTATTAAACAAAACATTGCCCTCTTAGACATACATTAATCTTCTTTACACATATATATTTTTAGTCATTATCATGTTTACTGCTGCAACTTGTTTCAATATGTCTCACTAATGCAATGATTTATTTACAAACAGTTCCGTTTCTGTATTATTAACTTAGAAATGTTGTCCCGACTTTAAATCATTCAAAAATTAGCATCTATTAGGTTTACCTTGCTCTTGATACAATTTTTTCGGCAAATAAATGTATTTCTGTTTTAAGTTTATTTTAGGAATCTTATGTTTTAATATTATCATCTACTCGAGTTAGTGTTTAATGTAATTTCTTTATAGCGTAGGCTTACAAGCAGAATAGACTTTATGTAGACTCTCCTTTGCCGCTGATATTGTAATTGTGCTCCAGGAAGAAGGAATATGATCGACCTGATAACCATGCCTCTCTTTTAGTTGATCTTTGTATGTCGCCACAAACCACATCCAAAATTCAGATGAATCATGCATATTAGATGATGGTGCTATGTCCCAGTTTGGAAAGTAAGTTTTATAATCCCTATAATGGTGTTTTTTTCCACAGTCTTCTAGTTTTCCATTATTGCAAACGTAATTGAAAACACGACAAGTATGTGTTTGGTCTGATTGAACATCAAAATTGCATGATTCCAAGCATGCTGGCTTCGAAGAATTATCAAGAAAAGTACCCTTGCAGCACGAAGGACGATGCTGTATGCTGTAATGTTTGGACCCTTTATGGTACTGATCCTTTGCACACGGTTCTCCACAAAAAGCACACTGTTCTTTACATCCCCATATCTTTTCAATTATAAGCGTTACAGGATTAAAACCTACCCATTTAATTGTGTTACTCTTCTGTGAATTGAACTCGGAAACAAGTTTTTTTTCAGAACTGCTCAAATATCCTAAAAGTTTATTTGTCAAATGTTCCACGTTTTGTATACTAGATGATGTTTCATGTCTTACATTACGAAAACGTTCAGATGGAATAGACACATCTGCCAATTCCATTGCGATTTGGAAAGATTCTATCCATTTATCAATCGACGGTGGAGGTTTTTTGTCATATTTCTTGTGTATCTCCTTCACGCATCTAGTGACATTATTAAACAATGCTTCAATCAGCGATGTTGAAGTATTTGCAATTACCTGATACTTTGAGTCATCAAGATACTTATTAGCCTCTTTAGTTATCCATGTACAGGCATATCCATATGGATCCACTATATATCTTATGAAATTCTCAAAATTGCTTGTCTCCAAAAGATCGGTGCATAATTCAATTATGACTCTATTTTTTACTTTCGGCAGGAAAGATTGTAACTTATCAGTAACTTTATTCGGCATACTTTGAGAAGTCCATTCGTTTGCAAAATTATCTATGACATTAGAAATAAGTTTTGCAACTATTTCTTCAATTTCGCGAGATTGTAAATGAGACTCAAAACTGATTTTCTGTTGAACCCTGTATTCCTCAAGTATGATAGCAGTACCATGCGTTTTGAAATAGGTTTCATTATGGTGTTCAAAAATTGGATGAGCATACCTGCTTACATGTACATAAAGTTTCATATAAAATATAGGTTTAAAAGTAGGTTTACCGTCTCCTTTTAAAATAGAATCCACGATAGAGTTTAGGTCATGCATTAATATGTTGACAGACGTTTCTGATACTTCATCATCAACTTGACAAAGTTCTGTAATTTTTCTATCAACGGATTCAAATATTTGATTTACGCTGTCCCTGACATATTTACGTATATCAGATAGTCCAAAAATTTGACAGACAAAATGTTTTCCCTTTTGCAATAATTTTTTGTTTACGTCAGATTCGCTTATTCCTGTTTCAAAAAAAGAATTGGCTAATGGTTTTGCTAATGGGGATAAGAAATCGGTGGCCTGCAAAACTGTCTTAAGCAAAGCATGGTTTTGACAAAAAATATTGTCAAGGCATGTTTTGAATATATGTTGCATTTTTATTGTACTCTTTTCTGAACTTGTAGAAGAAGTATCAACCTTATTCAAAAAGTCTTTCCAAATATCGTCAAAAAGCTTATCTATCAGTTTTCTACTTAGTTTCTGACCTTTGTGAGCATTTGCAACTTCCATAGATCTCTTTCTTAATTCCTCTTCGTGCTTTTCTTGACTTGTAACAGTCAGAATTTGTATAGATCTTTTCACTTGACATTTTTCTACATGATGTTTGATGTTCTGTTTAAGTTTGTCACACAAAACGTTTACACGAACTTTCTGATTATTTTCCCATTGAATGATGATGTCTTTATATTTATTTCCATCAAAATATGCCTGAATTTTCTCTGTAGTTTTAGTTCTCTCAGCCGATAGATGACGTTCCAAATCACTTATCAGTTTATATGCTACCTTTCGCAAATTTCCTTTTTGATCACAAATAGCAAATCTGCTTTGTGAGATTTGTGTTAATTTATCTTGAATAAGACTTTCAAGCCTCCAGAGTTCATCTTTAACAACATCCTCCATTTGCATGTAAGCTTTAATTTCAAGACTATTTCTGAAAGAGAAAACAAAATCTTCGTTTAGGACACCTTTCCATAAATTATGCGCTTGTTCAACAATATCATTTAATGATTTGTAAGATTTGTTCTTCATTGTTAAAGCCTTCTTCAAGATTTTGCATTTGATATCCACTACACATTCACTGTATTCATTGTTCACTCTTGCCATCGGTGGATTACCTTGCCATAAATTCTTAAGATACCATACTTGTGAATTAATATCAAATTCAATAACTTGGTTGAATGTTTTTATGTCATTTATGCCTTCACTTTTCGCCGATTCTTTCGTCATCTCATCTAAGGTCTGCAATAATATGCTTAAACCACTTATCATGTTCTCTGATGCTGACGTATCGGTCACATTTTGGTGAACTAATGCGCAACTCTTTCTAATATCTAATTTTTCATTTGTCATTTTCAATCTCAGAAAGGCATGAACAATCACTTGTAGAATATCTCGTATTTCAATCGCATTTTCTCCCATTACATTAAGAATTGTAATATCACCTACACCGGTTATTACGGTAGCCAATTCATTGTCATGTTCATGCTGCACATGGCTTAACTCAGGTGACCTCAGACCTTCTGTGTCGACAATAAGTACATAGTTAAACACGGAAAAGGTAGCTGCAATATCTTCGGTTTTTGTAGGAATGAGCTGAACATGAATTCCTCTAGTACACCTACCGGTTCGTGATGAAAATTGGGATCCAAACATGGTGTTTAAAAGCGTTGACTTTCCGGAACTTTGCAGGCCTAAAACGCCGAGTGTCATTACTTTACTAGATCCTATAAATATATCAACCATTTCCAGGACTTTTTTTGTCCACAGGTAAGGCATGTAAAAGCTTTCACCATCTATAAGCTCAAATGGGTGTCCATCAGCAACAAGGCGAGCGATAATACTAGATGTTTGTTGTAAACTTGGTAATCCTAATATTTTTGTATCTTCTTTGAGTTCTAAAATGGCTTCATTTATATGACTTATTTCACGAAAGAAATGTTGAACTGCAAACGATGCTTCATCAATCTTTCTTTCTAGATCTGTTATCACATGTTCCTGTTTTTTTATCTCCTCTTTTGCCAATTTTTCAGCACTTTTCAGTGTTTTTAGCTTTTCCCAAGCACACCGATTTGCATGCATCAACTGGGGTAATACTCGCCGTTTTTCTCTTTCAATTAAAAAATGTAACCAGGAAAGAAAATATTTTAGTAATAAGGGGAAACTGTTGTTTTTAATGAGAATGTCGAGAAAAAAACGAACAGATTTAGTAATTGATGCTATTTGCTGTCGTCGCACTTTTCCAATTTTTACATCAATATTGTCTACTTCTTTAAAGTCTCTCTCTCTTTCTCTCTCTTTTAAAGGCTTCCCCAACTGTTTTGAAAAAATACCATGGACTGGTGTTAAGTGTTGTTTCCAACCGTTTGGCTCACCCTCCGCCTTCATTTGTTTGATTAATTTAGTAGCTTGCAGCTTGCCTTCTTGACATATTTCGTCTTCCTCGTCCGTTTTAATTTTTGCTAATTTTGCACGTAACAATCGTTTTTCAAAAGACATAGTATCATTTGTTTTTAGCGTATTTGATATAGTTTTTGTTACACTCGATAACATGTCCATGACATTCTGTTCAAAATTACCTTTATGTGTACTTAATATTCGTAAATTGAATTCTGATTTTAATGATGTAACATCACTCTGAAAGCTCTGAATTAGTTTAACCGCATCATGGTTTAAAGGGTCTGCAATTATCAAAATAACTGAATTTAGTGGAAGAATAACATCTTTAACCATTTTACTGTGTTTCAAAATCGTGTCTATGTCAATAATAATTACAATAGAATCTATAAAGTGGGAAATGAAAACCAAAAATTCTTTACTAAAATCTTTGTCTAGATCACCCCTTAGGTTCAAAAATGTCATAACATCCTGAAATCTATCTTTTTTTTCATCGATGGTAGGTAGCCAAAATATTTCAACCTGCCCATTACTTAGTTGTCTTGGTGTCATTCCAGAGGGACAGTCCATATTGAAAAACGTTTTACAACCTTGACTTAAAAGAAGGCTATTGATCAGTTTTGATTTTGAATAGCGAGGGCGACCCAACCTTCCAAATGCTAAAACATTTGTGGGCAGATCAAGGACATCACTCTCTTTACCATGTCTTATGTCTTTATTGGCTATTCTTTGCTTACTTTCTATGGCTAGGGATCGCAACGGCCAAACAGAGAGTACTGGAGTTTGCTTCTTGTATGTTCCCCAATTCTTATATAAAAAAGGTACAGCCAGTTTGCAAAGATATAGTTTTTGAACAAATATTTGTTTCATAACGGGATCACAACATTGGAAAACAACATTGAGTATATCTAGTGGACTGATGTCATGATTGACTTCTGGGATTTCCAAAAATAATGATATTGAGTCCTCTAAGTTCAAACTATTTTCAGTATGTTCTTCTTCTGACACTGTTATGTCTCTAGATTCACTGTGAGCACACATCAAACGCTTCAGCATCAACCAAGGAATGTCGGTTAAGGATATCCTCACATTTCCCTCCTCAATGGATTCGTTTGGATCAACTGCTATGATGTCTCGCATTGATATTTTACCAGGGTATTTGTCTGTCAATCCAAGCCTTTGCAGAATTTGATAAAAAATCTGGCCTTCATTTACAGTAGAAGCTGCAAACATAAAAATCACTGGACTTACACAATATATGTTTAATTCAGAATCAAAAATAATGTTATAGTTGAATAAAATAAAGAACATCAAACGAAAAAAAATCGATTTTGTAAACGCAATGTGTTTTGTAGTAAGGCAACTTACTGCATATAAACCCAAAGTTTGCAAATTGCAAAAATGCAGAAAAAATAGTTCTATATGTATCTTAAAACTTTGAAAGTCGTTTTTGACATGTAGGGACTAGGAATATATTTTCTCGAGACTCGTTCACCATTTAATGTATGCCTTGACCAATAAAACGTGTGCAAATTCGCCCCCTTCGTTCTTTTTAAAAATAAATTGAGCAGCACAAGATGACCGAATAATGAAAATCGTTGCAATACTTTTATCTCAAATTGTCTAAACAATCGAACAAACAATTGATTTTTAATATTAATTCTAAATATATATTCTTATTATCGCTTGCATATAGTTGCATATATCTATAATAGCTGCCGGTTTCTTTTTGCCACGCCAGTTTTTGGCAAATTCAACCCCTATTTTTACGCGCTTTAAAAAAATGAAAACTATCTTAAATTGTCATATTTACTAAATGGTTTAAAAGTTAATATGTTTTGTTTTTCTATCTTTAATACTTTTTTGTAAAAATGCATTGAAAGTTTGCATTTGCCATGGCAAAGTGTGTTTTGCCATGGCATTTCGGCATTTTGCCATGGCAAATAATTTGCCATGGCAAATTAGAATTGCCATGGCAAGATTTTTCCTACTTTTGCCATGGCAAATTTGCCATGGCAATTATTTTTTTAAAACCTCACAAAACATTCTAAAACTTATCCTATGACATGTTATTGGTGCTATTGTTATGTTTTTATTGCAATCTCTAATTTTTTTCATTTTGCCATGGCAAATTTTTGCCATAGAAATGCCATGGCAAATTTCTGCCATGGCAAATTTGCCATGGCAATTCCATGGCAAAAATTTGCCATGGCAATTCAATGGCAAAAATTTGCCATGGCAAGTCCATGGCAATTACAAAAAAGTTTGCCATGGCAAAATATTATCAATAAAAAAAACAACATTTTTTCTTTGAATTTTTTTTTTAAATTATTAAATTGCTATCCAAAGGAAAATATAGTCAATTTTTGTAAAATGTTTTAGTGTCATTAAAAAATGGTCTGTGGAATGTTTTAATTTTCAATTTTATTCTGATGGTACTATATTTACCAGGATTGGCAGGAGTGTAAGAATTAAGTGGCCCATCATCAAATCATACGGAATCAATCCTGCGCTAAACTATCATTTGTTTAGGATATTAACCTCAATTTAAGAAGGAATGTTCTAGTTGAAGCGAAAATGGAAAAGTTACCGCCCCTTAAAGAGTACTCATCAATTGCATTAAATCAAAACACGAAGGGGCAGGGGACCTAAAAATGAACAATTTTGTAATTCAGTGTGGCTAGAAACACAATTCCAAATATTTCAAAATCTGTTTCACAGGCAGATAACCAGTTGCACAGCATTATTCAATGATTTATGACATACATTGAAGAAAATAATAGTTTGAATGCATTGCTCCTTAAAAAAATGACTGACAGTAATTTATATTTACCCCCACCCAGCCAAAATCACACCTAAAATATACCAATATGGGCAATCTTCATGAAGGTGCAGCATACTCTAGAATCCCGCTCGATTCCTTAAAAAATATCACTTACACGCAGTGCAAGCTATGGCATTTTTCAAAAATGACCAATAAAGTTTC